>NC_086453.1:316018576-316263576 GCF_028390025.1 Pseudophryne corroboree | reverse complement strand
ATATTTCTGTGCACTGGGTTTCACTCAATTCTTTGCGTTCATGCTGTTACTGAGATTCCCAGTGTCCAGGGAAATGGCTCAGGACATACAGTATGTGTTTTATAGCCCTTGCCTTTAATAGTTGTTGAGAGTGATCTTCTTAGTTGTTTAGATAGTTGGCCTGAGATGATTCCTACTTGATTTGAATACAGGCTGTTAATGCTAAAATTATTAATAGGGGCCTTAAAATAGTTTGTTATCTCAGAGAGATGGGTTCCACCTCAGTTAGGCATCTATCCAATATAGATATTAGCGTTTTTTTCTTTACCTTGCATCTTCTACTCACATCACTGAATAATCATGTATATTTAGGGGTGTTGGTCTCCATGGGGTTGGTTTTGAGGATAGATTCATATGGGATATGTAGTCAAGAACGTATTTACAGTGGGCATCATCTGCATGGATTATCTACTAAAGATGAAATTATGGATCTGGGAGGTGGAGCTCCAATTATTAGCATGCTTTGTGAAGTATGGCTGATAGCAGGGAGGAAGTGATCAGGTATAATAGCAGTATGAATGTGCTTCTTATCCTCCTAACTTGCTCTATAAGCAGCACAACCACCAATCTCCAAGTTCTGTCTTGGGGTTTATTTGGAAAGGGCTTGGGTATATGGGGGGTCATTCCGACCCGATCGCTCGCTGCAGTTTATCGCAGCGCAGCGATCGGGTCGGAACTACGCATGCGCCGGCACCGGAGTGCGCCGGCGCATGACTGACGGGCGAAGGCTGCTGTTGCCTAGCGATCGCCTCTGCCTGATTGACAGGCAGAGGCGGTCACTGGCCGTGAGGGGGCTGGAAAGCAACGTAAAGCAGCCATTTAGGGGTGCGCACTGCGCAGTCCGGCCAACGAAGGCGTGGCCGGACCGTTGGGGGGGGGATTTAGCACAGCTACAATCAGGCACTCAGACAGTCCGCCCCGCATGTCAGTGTCGCCCGCCCCCCCCTCCACAGAAATGCAAAAGCATCACACAGCGGCGATGCTTTTGCATTTGAGGAGTAACTCCCGGCCAGCGCGGCTCCTGCAGCTTGCCGGGAGAACCTCTTTGCTGCCCGGGTCGCAACTCGGAATGACCCCCATGGCAAGCTAAATTTGGACAGTATGTTGGTTGGTGTAGTGGTTAGCATTACTGCTCACTATATTGAGGTCTTGCTTCCAACCAAGGCCCCATGGTGTTGAGTTTGCATGTTTTCCACTTCTTTGCATGGGTTTCCTGTTATACTCTAAGCACATACTGATTGGTTAATAGGGTTCTACCCCTTTTTTTTTTTTTTATAAATTGATAAGTATATACTGTATGTGTACTTGTGATAGGGAATATGTTTGTAAATAAGGTGATGGACTTGGAGAAGTGAGCCTGCGGAGAAGTTGCCAAAGGCAACCAATCAGCTGCTCCGTACAATTGTATAGTGTGCAAATTATAAATGTTACTTCAATGCTGACTGGATGCCATGGGCAACTTCTCCACTGGCTCACTTCTCCACACGTTTCACTGCTTCATGAATAGACTGCTGTGTCTGGCAACTCACAATGGGGACTGTGTCAAGTTATTATAGGGAGAGTGCTTCGGCACATGGATTTACAGTGGTCTTGATGGGATCTCCATTGTGATGGGTCATCAATCTCAGGTAGTATTTTATCAGAGGCAACTATTATTCTTCTTACAAGGATTGGCCTGTTATACCCTTCCCATAACATGGTGCACAATAGTAGCTAGGGGCACGTTCAATCTGCGGTCATACATCTCAGCTCTCTGCCAGAATTGTTTATTCCCTTCCAGACTTTAAGCTCATCGCATACAGACTGCCTTTTATTCCAGCATTTCTCTGAAGTGAATTAAAATTTCAAACGCACTAAATAATGAAGTGAAGAGCTGTCAGTCTAACAGTAAATAGTAAAACTAATTTCATATATATTTGAAATTCAGAATTGTTACACTATGTTCAAAATTTTTGTCACATTTGCCAGGGCTGACTGGGCCAGATGAGAGCATTGTAATCATACAGCTATATTCTGACATTTTTTTTCTTCTTCGGCAAAACACTTGTGCCTGTCCCTAGCCTGTCTGCTGCAATTAGAATAGGAAGAAAAGAGCATAACATTTGGGAATGCAGATGTATATTGACAACTTGCATGCGGGTGCATACGTAGGTGCCAGGCTGTGACCTGGTAAATTAGAAGCAAGTGGTCCACACAGCATGGTGTTACTGATTCCCATGAATGATCAGCGAAAGGCTCCCTGTGAGAGGAGTTTGGATTTTATTACATTTGGCCTGATGGTGCTGCATTGCATTTTTACTGACAGTGTTACAGCGCCCTCTATTGAACAATGTAGGAAATAGCATGCACATTAATGTTTCTAAAAAATAATATAGTTTGTAAAACCAGTTATCTTAAATTTAAGCTTGCACTCAGCTACAGAAGAATTGTAAGTTAAGCATCCAATATCGCCAGATTAGTCATGAAATGGGAAATACATGTAAATGTTATGAGTAGCTTTTTGATATGAAACCATAGCTATTGTTCTCCTTTAGTATAATTATCATAGAATACAGTATACAGTCTTGCTATAGATCCCAGTGTTACCCAGGCAAGTTTGTGACCAAACGTCATATGGCCACTGGCATCCCGACAGCAGACGCTAAACTCATCCCAGTCTATGTTCAAACCCGGCCTCTAAACTATTCTTACGCAAAATGTCAAGTCAATCAATTCATAAGTTTGGTCATGATTGAACACCAAACATACATTTCATTTTTATATATATACTAGTTATCTGCCCGTCAAAATGATGTAACAGCATACAGTAATACTTGGACTCCCTCCTTAGAGGTCAGGAGCAGCATAGCCTTTTATTATATAGGATTACAGATAGGCTATTAGGCTCTATATAAAGTGATACTTATAGAGTATGGTGCAATGCACATTTATTGGAAACTAGAGATGAGCGGGTTCGGTTTCTCTGAATCCGAACCCGCACGAACTTCATGTTTTTTTTCACGGGTCCGAGCGACTCGGATCTTCCCGCCTTGCTCGGTTAACCGAGCGCGCCCGAACGTCATCATGACGCTGTCGGATTCTCGCGAGGCTCGGATTCTATCGCGAGACTCGGATTCTATATAAGGAGCCGCGCGTCGCCGCCATTTTCACACGTGCATTGAGATTGATAGGGAGAGGACGTGGCTGGCGTCCTCTCCATTTAGATTATAAGAGAGAGAGATTTACTGGAGCTTAGGACTAGGAGGAGTACTGTAGAAGTGTAGAGAGTGCAGAGAGTTTACTAGTGAGTGACCACCAGACAGTGCAGTTTATTTAATATATCCGTTCTCTGCCTGAAAAAAGCGATACACACAGTGACTCAGTCACATACCATATCTGTGTGCACTGCTCAGGCTCAGCCCAGTGTGCTGCATCATCTATATATATTATATATCTGTCTGACTGCTCAGCTCACACAGCTTATAATTGTGGGGGAGACTGGGGAGCACTGCAGTGCCAGTTATAGGTTATAGCAGGAGCCAGGAGTACATAATATTATATAGTGAGTGACCACCAGACAGTGCAGTTTATTTAATATATCCGTTCTCTGCCTGAAAAAAGCGATACACACAGTGACTCAGTCACATACCATATCTGTGTGCACTGCTCAGGCTCAGCCCAGTGTGCTGCATCATCTATATATATTATATATCTGTCTGACTGCTCAGCTCACACAGCTTATAATTGTGGGGGAGACTGGGGAGCACTGCAGTGCCAGTTATAGGTTATAGCAGGAGCCAGGAGTACATAATATTATATAGTGAGTGACCACCAGACAGTGCAGTTTATTTAATATATCCGTTCTCTGCCTGAAAAAAGCGATACACACAGTGACTCAGTCACATACCATATCTGTGTGCACTGCTCAGGCTCAGCCCAGTGTGCTGCATCATCTATATATATTATATATCTGTCTGACTGCTCAGCTCACACAGCTTATAATTGTGGGGGAGACTGGGGAGCACTGCAGTGCCAGTTATAGGTTATAGCAGGAGCCAGGAGTACATAATATTATATTAAAATTAAACAGTGCACACTTTTGCTGCAGGAGTGCCACTGCCAGTGTGACTGACCAGTGACCTGACCACACTGACCACCAGTATAGTTAGTAGTATACTTATATTGTGATTGCCTGAAAAAGTTAAACACTCGTCGTGTGACTTCACTTGTGTGTTGTTGTTTTTTTTATTCTATAAAAATAAAACTCATTCTGCTGACAGACAGTGTCCAGCAGGTCCGTCATTATATAATATATAATATATACCTGTCCGGCTGCAGTAGTGATATATATATATTTTTTATATCATTTATCATCCAGTCGCAGCAGACACAGTACGGTAGTTCACGGCTGTGGCTACCTCTGTGTCTGCACTCGGCAGGCAGTCCGTCCATAATTGTATACCACCTAACCGTGGGTTTTTTTTCTTCTTTATACATACATACTACTACGACATCTCTTTATCAACCAGTCTATATTAGCAGCAGACACAGTACAGTACGGTAGTTCACGGCTGTGGCTACCTCTGTGTCTGCACTCGGCAGGCAGTCCGTCCATAATTGTATACCACCTAACCGTGGTTTTTTTTTCTTTCTTCTTTATACATACATAGTTACATAGACATCTCTTTATCAACCAGTCTATATTAGCAGCAGACACAGTACAGTACGGTAGTTCACGGCTGTGGCTACCTCTGTGTCTGCACTCGGCAGGCAGTCCGTCCATAATTGTATACCACCTAACCGTGGTTTTTTTTTCTTTCTTCTTTATACATACATAGTTACATAGACATCTCTTTATCAACCAGTCTATATTAGCAGCAGACACAGTACAGTACGGTAGTTCACGGCTGTGGCTACCTCTGTGTCTGCACTCGGCAGGCAGTCCGTCCATAATTGTATACCACCTAACCGTGGTTTTTTTTTCTTTCTTCTTTATACATACATAGTTACATAGACATCTCTTTATCAACCAGTCTATATTAGCAGCAGACACAGTACAGTACGGTAGTTCACGGCTGTGGCTACCTCTGTGTCTGCACTCGGCAGGCAGTCCGTCCATAATTGTATACCACCTAACCGTGGGTTTTTTTTCTTTCTTCTTTATACATACATAGTTACATAGACATCTCTTTATCAACCAGTCTATATTAGCAGCAGACACAGTACAGTACGGTAGTTCACGGCTGTGGCTACCTCTGTGTCTGCACTCGGCAGGCAGTCCGTCCATAATTGTATACCACCTAACCGTGGTTTTTTTTTCTTTCTTCTTTATACATACATAGTTACATAGACATCTCTTTATCAACCAGTCTATATTAGCAGCAGACACAGTACAGTACGGTAGTTCACGGCTGTGGCTACCTCTGTGTCTGCACTCGGCAGGCAGTCCGTCCATAATTGTATACCACCTAACCGTGGTTTTTTTTTCTTTCTTCTTTATACATACATAGTTACATAGACATCTCTTTATCAACCAGTCTATATTAGCAGCAGACACAGTACAGTACGGTAGTTCACGGCTGTGGCTACCTCTGTGTCTGCACTCGGCAGGCAGTCCGTCCATAATTGTATACCACCTAACCGTGGTTTTTTTTTTCTTTCTTCTTTATACATACATAGTTACATAGACATCTCTTTATCAACCAGTCTATATTAGCAGCAGACACAGTACAGTACGGTAGTTCACGGCTGTGGCTACCTCTGTGTCTGCACTCGGCAGGCAGTCCGTCCATAATTGTATACCACCTAACCGTGGTTTTTTTTTCTTTCTTCTTTATACATACATAGTTACATAAACATCTCTTTATCAACCAGTCTATATTAGCAGCAGACACAGTACAGTACGGTAGTTCACGGCTGTGGCTACCTCTGTGTCTGCACTCGGCAGGCAGTCCGTCCATAATTGTATACCACCTAACCGTGGTTTTTTTTTCTTTCTTCTTTATACATACATAGTTACATAGACATCTCTTTATCAACCAGTCTATATTAGCAGCAGACACAGTACAGTACGGTAGTTCACGGCTGTGGCTACCTCTGTGTCTGCACTCGGCAGGCAGTCCATAATTGTATACTAGTATCCATCTCCATTGTTTACCTGAGGTGCCTTTTAGTTGTGCCTATTAAAATATAGAGAACAAAAATGTTGAGGTTCCAAAATTAGGGAAAGATCAAGATCCACTTCCACCTCGTGCTGAAGCTGCTGCCACTAGTCATGGCCGAGACGATGAAATGCCAGCAACGTCGTCTGCCAAGGCCGATGCCCAATGTCATAGTACAGAGCATGTCAAATCCAAAACACCAAATATCAGAAAAAAAAGGACTCCAAAACCTAAAATAAAATTGTCGGAGGAGAAGCGTAAACTTGCCAATATGCCATTTACGACACGGAGTGGCAAGGAACGGCTGAGGCCCTGGCCTATGTTCATGGCTAGTGGTTCAGCTTCACATGAGGATGGAAGCACTCAGCCTCTCGCTAGAAAAATGAAAAGACTCAAGCTGGCAAAAGCAGCACAGCAAAGAACTGTGCATTCTTCGAAATCCCAAATCCACAAGGAGAGTCCAATTGTGTCGGTTGCGATGCCTGACCTTCCCAACACTGGACGTGAAGAGCATGCGCCTTCCACCATTTGCACGCCCCCTGCAAGTGCTGGAAGGAGCACCCGCAGTCCAGTTCCTGATAGTCAGATTGAAGATGTCAGTGTTGAAGTACACCAGGATGAGGAGGATATGGGTGTTGCTGGCGCTGGGGAGGAAATTGACCAGGAGGATTCTGATGGTGAGGTGGTTTGTTTAAGTCAGGCACCCGGGGAGACACCTGTTGTCCGTGGGAGGAATATGGCCGTTGACATGCCAGGTGAAAATACCAAAAAAATCAGCTCTTCGGTGTGGAGGTATTTCACCAGAAATGCGGACAACAGGTGTCAAGCCGTGTGTTCCCTTTGTCAAGCTGTAATAAGTAGGGGTAAGGACGTTAACCACCTCGGAACATCCTCCCTTATACGTCACCTGCAGCGCATTCATAATAAGTCAGTGACAAGTTCAAAAACTTTGGGTGACAGCGGAAGCAGTCCACTGACCAGTAAATCCCTTCCTCTTGTAACCAAGCTCACGCAAACCACCCCACCAACTCCCTCAGTGTCAATTTCCTCCTTCCCCAGGAATGCCAATAGTCCTGCAGGCCATGTCACTGGCAATTCTGACGAGTCCTCTCCTGCCTGGGATTCCTCCGATGCATCCTTGCGTGTAACGCCTACTGCTGCTGGCGCTGCTGTTGTTGCCGCTGGGAGTCGATGGTCATCCCAGAGGGGAAGTCGTAAGCCCACTTGTACTACTTCCAGTAAGCAATTGACTGTTCAACAGTCCTTTGCGAGGAAGATGAAATATCACAGCAGTCATCCTACTGCAAAGCGGATAACTGAGGCCTTGGCATCCTGGGTGGTGAGAAACGTGGTTCCGGTATCCATCATTACTGCAGAGCCAACTAGAGACTTGTTGGAGGTACTGTGTCCCCGGTACCAAATACCATCTAGGTTCCATTTCTCTAGGCAGGCGATACCGAAAATGTACACAGACCTCAGAAAAAGAGTCACCAGTGTCCTAAAAAATGCAGCTGTACCCAATGTCCACTTAACCACGGACATGTGGACAAGTGGAGCAGGGCAGGGTCAGGACTATATGACTGTGACAGCCCACTGGGTAGATGTATGGACTCCCGCCGCAAGAACAGCAGCGGCGGCACCAGTAGCAGCATCTCGCAAACGCCAACTCTTTCCTAGGCAGGCTACGCTTTGTATCACCGGTTTCCAGAATACGCACACAGCTGAAAACCTCTTACGGCAACTGAGGAAGATCATCGCGGAATGGCTTACCCCAATTGGACTCTCCTGTGGATTTGTGGCATCGGACAACGCCAGCAATATTGTGTGTGCATTAAATATGGGCAAATTCCAGCACGTCCCATGTTTTGCACATACCTTGAATTTGGTGGTGCAGAATTTTTTAAAAAACGACAGGGGCGTGCAAGAGATGCTCTCGGTGGCCAGAAGAATTGCGGGACACTTTCGGCGTACAGGCACCACGTACAGAAGACTGGAGCTCCACCAAAAACTACTGAACCTGCCCTGCCATCATCTGAAGCAAGAAGTGGTAACGAGGTGGAATTCAACCCTCTATATGCTTCAGAGGTTGGAGGAGCAGCAAAAGGCCATTCAAGCCTATACAATTGAGCACGATATAGTAGGTGGAATGCACCTGTCTCAAGCGCAGTGGAGAATGATTTCAACGTTGTGCAAGGTTCTGATGCCCTTTGAACTTGCCACACGTGAAGTCAGTTCAGACACTGCCAGCCTGAGTCAGGTCATTCCCCTCATCAGGCTTTTGCAGAAGAAGCTGGAGACATTGAAGGAGGAGCTAACACGGAGCGATTCCGCTAGGCATGTGGGACTTGTGGATGGAGCCCTTAATTCGCTTAACAAGGATTCACGGGTGGTCAATCTGTTGAAATCAGAGCACTACATTTTGGCCACCGTGCTCGATCCTAGATTTAAAGCCTACCTTGGATCTCTCTTTCCGGCAGACACAAGTCTGCTGGGGTTGAAAGACCTGCTGGTGACAAAATTGTCAAGTCAAGCGGAACGCGACCTGTCAACATCTCCTCCTTCACATTCTCCCGCAACTGGGGGTGCGAGGAAAAGGCTCAGAATTCCGAGCCACCCGCTGGCGGTGATGCAGGGCAGTCTGGAGCGACTGCTGATGCTGACATCTGGTCCGGACTGAAGGACCTGACAACGATTACGGACATGTCGTCTACTGTCACTGCATATGATTCTCTCAACATTGATAGAATGGTGGAGGATTATATGAGTGACCGCATCCAAGTAGGCACGTCACACAGTCCGTACTTATACTGGCAGGAAAAAGAGGCAATTTGGAGGCCCTTGCACAAACTGGCTTTATTCTACCTAAGTTGCCCTCCCACAAGTGTGTACTCCGAAAGAGTGTTTAGTGCCGCCGCTCACCTTGTCAGCAATCGGCGTACGAGGTTACATCCAGAAAATGTGGAGAAGATGATGTTCATTAAAATGAATTATAATCAATTCCTCCGCGGAGACATTGACCAGCAGCAATTGCCTCCACAAAGTACACAGGGAGCTGAGATGGTGGATTCCAGTGGGGACGAATTGATAATCTGTGAGGAGGGGGATGTACACGGTGATATATCGGAGGGTGAAGATGAGGTGGACATCTTGCCTCTGTAGAGCCAGTTTGTGCAAGGAGAGATTAATTGCTTCTTTTTTGGGGGGGGTCCAAACCAACCCGTCATATCAGTCACAGTCGTGTGGCAGACCCTGTCACTGAAATGATGGGTTGGTTAAAGTGTGCATGTCCTGTTTTGTTTATACAACATAAGGGTGGGTGGGAGGGCCCAAGGACAATTCCATCTTGCACCTCTTTTTTCTTTTCTTTTTCTTTGCATCATGTGCTGATTGGGGAGGGTTTTTTGGAAGGGACATCCTGCGTGACACTGCAGTGCCACTCCTAAATGGGCCCGGTGTTTGTGTCGGCCACTAGGGTCGCTAATCTTACTCACACAGTCAGCTACCTCATTGCGCCTCTTTTTTTCTTTGCGTCATGTGCTGTTTGGGGAGGGTTTTTTGGAAGGGACATCCTGCGTGACACTGCAGTGCCACTCCTAGATGGGCCCGGTGTTTGTGTCGGCCACTAGGGTCGCTAATCTTACTCACACAGCTACCTCATTGCGCCTCTTTTTTTCTTTGCGTCATGTGCTGTTTGGGGAGGGTTTTTTGGAAGGGACATCCTGCGTGACACTGCAGTGCCACTCCTAGATGGGCCCGGTGTTTGTGTCGGCCACTAGGGTCGCTAATCTTACTCACACAGCTACCTCATTGCGCCTCTTTTTTTCTTTGCGTCATGTGCTGTTTGGGGAGGGTTTTTTGGAAGGGCCATCCTGCGTGACACTGCAGTGCCACTCCTAGATGGGCCCGGTGTTTGTGTCGGCCACTAGGGTCGCTAATCTTACTCACACAGCTACCTCATTGCGCCTCTTTTTTTCTTTGCGTCATGTGCTGTTTGGGGAGGGTTTTTTGGAAGGGACATCCTGCGTGACACTGCAGTGCCACTCCTAGATGGGCCCGGTGTTTGTGTCGGCCACTAGGGTCGCTTATCTTACTCACACAGCGACCTCGGTGCAAATTTTAGGACTAAAAATAATATTGTGAGGTGTGAGGTATTCAGAATAGACTGAAAATGAGTGTAAATTATGGTTTTTGAGGTTAATAATACTTTGGGATCAAAATGACCCCCAAATTCTATGATTTAAGCTGTTTTTTAGTGTTTTTTGAAAAAAACACCCGAATCCAAAACACACCCGAATCCGACAAAAAAAATTCGGTGAGGTTTTGCCAAAACGCGTTCGAACCCAAAACACGGCCGCGGAACCGAACCCAAAACCAAAACACAAAACCCGAAAAATTTCAGGCGCTCATCTCTATTGGAAACCTGATCATTCAAATTGTAATGTCACTCAGGTGCTAAAAGGGAGGGGTAATTCTGAGTAAGAAAAAACATTTTGCTATCCCTAATGCACACTGAGTGAAAAATAACACTACATAATATCAGATAATACAGAGATCTTGGTTGCATATATCTGCAGATATAGGGCTAAGCCCCCAGGCCGAACGGCAAGGTGTCTCTGTCACTGGGGGTCCCCAATACTAGGTATGGGTCCAGGGCGTTGGACCCCATCATGTCAGCACAGGCTGGCCACCCCAGGGCAGCACACAGGTGAAAATTAGTAAGGGTAATAAGAAGCACATAAGTGCTATGTAAGTGAGAACTGTGATTAAAATAATACAAAAATAAATAAAATGTGATAGTGCAGGGCCATAACTAACTGTGTGCAGATGGTACTTTGCCCACAGCATATTTGCCCTCTGGGCGCACCTTCCACATACACCCCGACTGGCCGTCTGTTAACTCTGCAGTATCCACCATCTAACGCCCACAGTCCCAAGCTCCCACTGACAGAGCCGGAAGCCTACGCCCAATGTTTGCCGCAGCTCGCTGTACAGTATATACAGATGGGTCCAATTACATCTTTGTTATTTTGCTCATTTTGGCACAACATGCAAAACACGGCTAAGCTGTTTTTCACGAGTAGCGAGTGGATGGATTTTAAAAATTTTGTTTGCCGTAATAGAATATGTATAAAGTAACATACCGTATTAAAGAAGCAAATTAAGAAAAATCACAAGGCATGGCAAAATTTCTGAGTCTATGGCATGCAAAACCGTGCCATACATGGCGGGATATAGCAAAGATGTATGTGGACACATATGTAATAGAACAGTCAGTGCTGGGCAGTGTTGGTGGCCAAGTCTCTCCCCTGTGTGCTGCAGTCCTGCCCCCTCTCTTGTCCCGCAGTATACAGAGGGATTTCCGGGTCAGGAGCCGGCAGCAGAAGGGAGAAATAATGTAAGTGTCTAACACACTACACTACACTACAGTACACCCTAAGGGTAGGGGGGATGTAAGCGGATCTACCTGGCATAATGTGTATAGGGGGCTCTGCCTGGCATAATGTGTATAAGGGGCTCTACCTGGTTAATGTGTATATGGGCTCTACCTGGTGTAATGTGTATAACATGCTTTACCTGGCATAAGGTGTATAAGGTGCTCTACCTGGAGTAATATGTGTAAGGTGCTCTATCTGGCATAACATGTATAAGAGGCTCTGATGGTGTAATGTGTGTAAGGGTCTCTACCTGGTGTAATGTGGATAAGAGGCTCTACCTGATGTAATGTGTATTAGAGGCCCTGCTTGGCATAATGTGTGTAAGGGGCTATGCTTGATGTAATGGGTGTAAGGGGCTTACTTTGTGTAATGTGTATAACATCCTATACCTGGTGTAATGTGTATAAGGGCTCTACCTGATGTAATGTGTGTAGGGGGCTCTACCTGGCATAATGTGTATAAGGGCTCTGCCTGATGTAATGTGTGTAAGGGGCTCTACCTGATGTAATGTGTATAAGGGCTCTACCTAATGTAATGTGTATAAGGTGCTCTACCTGGTGTAATATGTATAAGTGGCTTTACCTGGTGTAATGTGTATAAGGGCCTCTACCTGGCAAAATGTGTATAACATGCTCTAACTGGTGTAAAATGTGTGTAAGGGACTTTAACTGGCATAATGTGTATAAACTGCTCTACCTAGAGTAATGTGTATAAGGGTCTCCACCTGGCATAATGTGTGTAAAGGGCTCTACCTGGCATAATGTGTATAATGTGCTCTACATGGCATAATGTGTGTAAGGGGCTCTACCTGGCAAAATGTGTATAAGGGGATCTACCTGGTGTAACATGTAATAGGGGATCTACCTCATGTAACATGTATAAGGATCTCTACCTGGCATAATGTGTATAAGGGTATCTACCTGGTGTAACATGTATAAGAGTCTCTACTTGGCATAACATGTATAAGGGGATCTACCTGGCATAACATGTATAAGGGGATCTACCTGGCGTAACATGTATAAGGGCCTCTACCTTGTGTAAAATGTGTGTAAGGGGCTCTAACTTGCATAATGTGTATAAACTTATCTACCTAGAGTAATGTGTGTAAGGGGCTCTACCTGGCATAATGTGTATAAGGGTCTCCACCTGGCATAATGTGTGTAAGGGGCTTTACCTGGCGTAACGTGTATAAGGGGCTCTATGTGACATAACGTGTATAAGGGGCTCTACCTGGCATAATGTGTATAAAGGGATCTACCTAGCATAACATGTATAAAGGGTTCTACCTGGTGAAAATTATATAAGAGTCTCTACCATGGCATATTGTGTGTAAGGGGCTCTACCTGGTGTAATGTGGATAAGGGGCTCTACCTGGCATAATGTGTGAAAGGGGCTCTACCTGGCATAATTTGTGTAAGGGGCTCCTCTGGTGTAATGTGTATAAGTGGCACTACTGTGGGGTGTGATTTGAATAATGGACACTACTGTGGGGTGTAATGTGCAGTGGTACTACTCTTTGTCCTTGCGCCTTCCCCAGCGTGGCTGCGGCTGGTTCGAGCAGTTGTGACAGTCTGTGATTGGCCACAGACTACAGTGACATCATGACGCCGGCCATGGATATCCAGATAGCAGATACCCGACCTGTATATATATATATATATATATATATATGTGTGTGTTCAGTTTTTAGTGCTAGTAAAGCCTAGTAGAGGATAAGTTTAAACTAATCAAGCATTTTAAAGAATATCAATCCATAATCACTAGTAAGAAAATAGAGTTCATTTCAAATAAGATCATGGCAGCAAACAAAAGGCCAGCTCAGCATTTCCATACAGTGGAGATGCTTTGCAAACCAGCATGCTTGCAGACTGATGAAAACCACTCCCAGTGAAGATGGAACGAGTTTGCAAACAACTTTGCAGATGAAGCACCCTCCATCTGGGCTGAAATCCCTACATTGCCATCAAAGGAGTGGCAAATTTCCAAGCCTGCCAATGTAAGCTACATGTCTTCATGGACCAGCTTTGACCCGATGGATATAAAAGACATTGCTGAAATGACCCAAATGTTGTGTCCCACCGCCTGTGATCTGGTCCTTGCCTCAGCCAAGCTTCTAATAGGGTGCATGGACATAATTGGCACTGCATTTGCAAAATAGCTCAGTGCTTGTTGCAGACAGGCATTTTTCCTGAACCACAAAAGGTAGCAATTGTTAGACCTCTTCGTGATAAACCTAATTTAGATCCTGACTGCATGACCAACTACAGACCAGTATTAAACCTTGCTTGTCTAGAAGGTTTTTGAGAAAGTGATTGCAAGTCAACTAGAAACCCATCTTTTTACCCATGATATTTATGATCCATTCCATTCAGGATTTAGGAGAATACATACTGTAGCACTGAAACAGACCTGACATTTGTGCTTTATTATCTTCTCATGGCAAGAAACAGAGGTGAGATTCTGATTCTGTGCACTGGATGGCACAGTCCATAGCTGGTTCAAATCACATCTCATTCCCAGGTCACAGGGAGTTTCTTCTGGAGTATACTCATTGGCACCAGTACCATGATGTGTTCCACAGGGTTCTACACAATCTCCCTTTGCAGTATACAAACTGCCACTGGGTATAATATTCAGACGTCATGCCCTGGTCTGCCACTGCTATGCACATGATACAAATTATACTTGTCCTTTGCTCCGGTTACTGAGAGCCCAATAACAACATTAAACAGATGTCTTGAGGAGCTCCAGGAGTGCCAGCTTGCTGCGACTGAATTCTGATAAAACAGAGGTCCTTATGATAGGCCAAAGGACAATGCTCTAGCATAGCCAACAAACTTGACTTACGCATGGAGGTTCAGAAATACAAAACACTGATCATGTTCAGAATCTTGGCATTGTCCTGGATGGTGGCTTGACACTAAAACATCAGTTATCAGCCACAATCAAATCCTCATTCTTTCATCTGAAGAACATGGCCAGAATCAAGCAATTAATTCCCTCAGAAGATCTGCATAAAGTCATACATGCATTTGTATCACTACATTTAGACTACTGCAATGACCTCTACCTGGGTCTCCCAGCAAAAGAATTACACAGCTTGCAGCTGGTTCAAAATCCAGCTGTCAGGCTTTTAATAAACCAGCCCCATTCAAGCCGCATAACTCCCATTCTTTACTGCCTCCACTGGCTGCCTGTAAGATGATACATCTATTTTAAACAAATAAAGTATATCCGCGCTATGGGGGTCATTCCGAGTTGATCGCTCGTTGCCGATTTTTGCAACGGAGCGATTAAGGTAAAAATGCGCATGCGCATGGTACGCAGTGCGCATGCGCTAAGTATTTTAACACAAAACTTAGTAGATTTACTCACGTCCGAATGAAGAATTTTCATCATTGAAGTGATCGGAGTGTGATTGACAGGAAGTGGGTGCTTCTGGGCGGAAACTGGCCGTTTTCTGGGAGTCTGCGGAAAAACGCAGGCGTGTCAGGGAAAAACACGGGAGTGTCTGGAGAAACGGGGGAGTGGCTGGCCGAACGCAGGGCGTGTTTGTGACGTCAAACCAGGAACGAAACGGCCTGAGCTGATCGCAATCTGTGAGTAGGTCTGGAGCTACTCAGAAACTGCTAAGAATTTTCTATTCGCAATTCTGCTAATCTTTCGTTCGCTATTCTGCTAAGCTAAAATACACTCCCAGAGGGCAGCAGCCTAGCGTGTGCAATGCTGCTAAAATCTGCTAGCGAGCGAACAACTCGGAATGACCCCCTATATGTGGTGTTAAGCAGCTCAATATTGTATAGCGTAAATTATAGATATATAGTGAACGCTATTTGTAAATTAATGTAAAAACCTGGCACCTGTAAAAAAAAGATATAGGTTAGTATATATGTTTGCAGCTCCTTTTAGGAAAACACAGTGGTTAGTGGATGATGCTATTGTCCTGCACAGTTTTTCTGCTTGCCTTCACTCTCCTTACCTTAGATCTTTTAGCGCAAGAGATTCCAAGGATGAGTCTGGTGTGCAGCCCTGGTCTGGCTGGTGTGTCAGGTTCCCAATACACATGGTGCCAGTGCTGTATACAGCAGCGGCGGCCTCCAGCTGATGACAACACTCCAGCGGGCAGCACAAGTCCAGTCGGAGGACGCCATGGCTGTAGCGTACATAAATTGACAAGGCGGCACCAGGAGTCGAGCAGCTATGAGGAAGGTAAGTCACCTCCTTCACTGGGTGGAGGAATAAGCGGTGGCAATATCAGCAACATTCATTCCTGGCGGAGACAATTGGGAGGCTGACTACCTAAGTGGTCAGGACATACATCCCAGGGAGAGGGCTCTCCATCCTTATGTGTTTTGACATCTGGTCAATAGGTGGGGCCTTCCACAAGTTGACCTCATGGTGTCCAGATAAAAATATCAACTGCTGCTGTATTGTTCTTGAATAAGGGACCTGGCAGCTGTGGCGGTAAATGCACTCACGACATCCTGGTGGTTCTGGTTTATCTACCTGTTTCCGCCATTTCCTCTGCTGCCTTGTCTTCTTCAACGCATGTAGAGAGAAAAGGCCATGCAGAGCTTGGTATACCAGGCTTCGGCCGCTTCTGATTGATGATCTGTGGCCTCTACTGATGCGACAGGATCTGCTACAACAGGGGCCTTTCATCTGTCCAGACTTAAGGCGGCTTTGTTTGGCGGCATGGCTGTTGAAAGGGCAATCCTAAGGCAAAGAGAGATTCCGATGGCAGTCATCCCTAATATGCTTGGAACCGGGAGGAAGTTACTTCCAGTTAATACCACTGCATCTGGAACGCTTACACATCCTGGTGTGAACGCCTTGGAATATTTCCCACTACCTTCAAGATGTCACGGCTCCTCCTTTTTTCCTACAAGCAGGTTTCTCAGCTACATTATGTCTAGGATGGTGCAAGTGTCTAGTCACAGTGGGTCCTGAAGATTGTCGTTTCGTTCTTACAGTCCTCTCTGTTCGCACGATTGGAGAAGGTGGAATTGAAGTATCTATCATGGAAAATGGTTCATCTACTCGCACAAGCCAGAAAAATGTTTGAGCTCTGAGCTCTACCTTGTTGCCCTCCATTTTTGATCTTCCAGGAAGATAGGGCTGAACTCCGCAAGGAAATATCAATCCTTTCAAGGGCGGTCTCGGCTTTCCACATTAACCAACCTCTTGTGGTACCGGTTCTTCCAGAAGACTCTCCTGCTTTCAGATCTCCGGACATTTTCAGGGCTCTCAGGCTCTACAGTATATGGACAGGGCCACTTCTCTGAGGAAATCAGAGTAATTGCTTATCCTGCATAATGCCACCCGGCCTAGTTGGCCGGCATCAAAGCAGATGCTTGCATGTTGAATACGTCTGCCCATCAGACAGGCCTATGTGGCCTTATCCAGGTAGCCTCCCACTTCCATTACAGAGCATTCACTCTCGGTGGGTCCCTCATGGGTGGTTGCCTGCAGGGTTTCCATGGATCAACTTTGCTGAGCAGGTACTGGGTCTGGCTGGCATACTTTTGTCTGGTTTTACCGGTTCTACAGGTTCGTGGCCTCTGTTTTGCAATACAGCCATGCTGTTTTGAAGGGTTCTCAGTGCTCTCCCGCCCATGATTGGAGCTTTGGGATCTCCCCATTGTAAAGAGCACTCCAGTATCCCCTAGTGGATGGAGGAGAAAACAGATTTTGGTAATTACCAGTAAATCCCTTTTTCCAATTCCACAGGGGACACTGGATGCCCACCCTGCACTGTTCCTTCCTGCCATGGTTATTGACATTATGTGTTTAACTGTTTTCAGTTCTTCTTATGTTTCCCACCTGTTGTGCGTTGTGTTTGTTGTGTGTACTTGTTTCACTCCTCCTCTGAAGCTTATTCTTCTAGCTTTCCTCGGGCACAGTTTACTAAGAATGGCTTGTGGGAGGGGTATAGAGGGGGAGGAGCTAGTCACACTTCTAAATTCTTAAAGTTCCACTCTATACCCATTGTAAAGAGCGATCCAGTGTCTCCTGTAGAATTAGAGAAAGGGATTTACCGGTAAGTACCAAAATCCTCCTTTCTTATCACTTGAGAAAACATGACATATATTTGGAATGTTTTTAGTTGAAGTCACAAATAAAGATAAAAGCACTGAATGAGAGGTGCTAAGTAACTGAGTGTTATTGCTTACCTAGTACCTGCACAAATTATAAGTATATGAGAATTTTCTTGTAAATATGTACTATTTACTAATATACTGCAAGTCTATCACCAACAACTCAAGCCAGGATGTGGTCCAACTGCCAGCCCATCACCAAGAGATCAAGGCCTCGATGTGGGCCAACTGCCAGTCCATCACCATCAACTCAAGTCCTAGATGTGGTCCAACTGCCAGCCCATCACCAACACCTCAAGGCCTAGATGTGGTCAAACTGCCAGCCCATCACCAACAGCTCAAGACCTAGATGTGGTCCAACTGCCAGCCCATCACCAAGAGCTCAAGGCCTAGATGTGGGCCAACTGCCAGCCCGTCACCATCAACTCAAGCAATAGATGGAGGCTAACGGACTGCTCATCACCAATAACTCAAGCAATAGATGGGGGCTAACAGTCAGTCCATCACCAACAACTCAAGGTATCCAAACTCCCCTCCCAATCACACAAGAAAGGTTCACTTGGAGTGGTGGTGCCACTGACATCAGTAGGGTAAAATAAGTCTAACCCATATATTCGCAGTGAAAGCAGATGGCCACTGCTACCCTTTTTTCCTGCACACACAGCAAAAGGCAATAACTAAAACATAGTGGGAGGGAGGGAATTTCCATTGGAAAGAGAGTCAGAAACCTTATCGCAAAAGATAGATAAATAAAAATCCCCACCCATAACCCCACTACCCAACTAATACCCACTAACAAATCTGCCCAGAAACCTAGAAAGAACTGCTGCAAAGTGCATCCTGAGCAAGCCTTTTAGTTTAAAGTAAACCCCACCATGCATATACAATGCCTTATATAATTATATAGCATTATCAGTTTTTGTGGTCATACTTCGATAACAGCCATACTACTTTCAATATTTTCTGAAGTTTGCTATTAAAGTTTTTTATAATTAATAAAAAATATTGTTTAAAAATCCCACATTTTTGGGTCCCCTACTGAGATAATGAAATATGTATTACAGAATATACATTATCTATAAATATATATATTTATAAATAATATATATAATATATATAATAGTTATGTTATTATCTCAGTAGGGGACCTACAAATTTGGGATGTTGGATAAGGGATACTCAACCTGTATATATTTTATTTGCTGGGAGCAGAAAAGTGCCTTAAGACGTGTTGCCAAGCACCTGTCCAGACTGTAGAGTCCTGTTCCACTACACTAGCCTGAGAATGCTGCAACTAGGGCAGGAACCTTGCTGAACCCTCAGCCATGTGCTCTGGGAGGTGGCACCAGTCGGACTTTTACATGTATATGGTCAGTTAGATGCTTGCGAAAATTGGTTCAGCTCAATAAAGAAACATTTGCGCCAGACATATCAGGCATACAAGTGTGTATACATTACTTATACCCCACAGTTGCATAGACAAAGGGCCTAATTCAGATTGAAGAAAAAACGCACATCTTCGATCAGACTCTCTGACATGCGGGGGGGGGGGACGCCCAGCACAGGACTATTCTGCCCCGCATGCCAGACCCTACCCCCCTTCAGAGGTGCAAAAGCATCACATAGCGGCGATGCTTTCACACCTGGGGAGTAGCTCCCTGCCTATGCAGCCTAGCAGCGGAGGCAGGTGGCTACCCGCCATGTTTTTGGCCACAGCGGCTGCGTGTAATCTCACGCAGCCATCCGCAACCCGCCCCAGCAACTGTCCAGACACGCCTGCATTGTCCGCACTGCACCTCCCCCCCCAATGCCATCCGAACACCGCTGGTATGCCCCCTCCCGCTCAGCGGCCATCTCTGCCTGTCAATTAGGCCCGGTTCTGGGGCTCTGTGCGCCCCGGGTGCCAATAGGAGGCGTGGCTTCGTACAGGGGGCGTGGTCATTTACGCCCCCTGTACAGACTACTGTAGCGCTGAAATGTGCGGTGCGCGATGACGTCATTGCGCACCGCACAGTAAAGGACCTCTCCACGAAGGGAAACTAGACGCGTACGCGTCTAGTTTCCCTTCACAGCGGCCAGCGGGGGGCACAGCAGCAGCGGATCTTGTCCTGGTGCGGCGCCCTCCGGGAGGCGGCGCCCAGGGCAAAAGTCCTGCTTGCCCGTGGCAAGATCCGCTACTGCTGTCAATCAGGCAGAGGGGATGACACCAGTGAGATGCTTTCGCAGAATAGTCTCTGAACAGTCATTAATCAATGTGAGCATCATGTAATTAAAGACAAACACAAATACAAACTAAATTAATTACATTTAAACATCTGTTGTTTTCCCATTGTTTCTTCCAGTAGTCCAAAAGTCAATTAATACATTTGAATAGACAACTGCACCTTGATACAATATCGCTGTAACACTAATGATTTAGGTACTCGCTGGAGGTGTCGATACAGGAGCGCCGGGATAGTGCAGTAAATACTGTAGACATCATCTTAATTTTGTATTGTTGCATCTGTTCTCTAGAACCCCTAAGAAGTACGCTTCCTCAAAGACACAGACCCTGTCTTATTGTGTCACTTTAACGTGCACATGTTCTTATTATACAATGAATTCCTTTGTCCAGCCTCATTCAGCCTCACCAAACATAAACAGATGCAATATATGGACACACGCATCTTATGCAAAACAACTGTTTTCACTGCTAAATGGGTTCTTTATATTTACTCGTCATCATAATAGAAAACCAGCCATTTGCAACTAAAATGATAACAAACTTTTCTTAAAACAAACAAAAGTGCAACATATAAAGTAGTCCAACATAAAACATCAAAATTACGGCAAAAGTTACAGTACAAAGCTTTTTGTTGTTTGAATTACCTTAAAGAAAATTATGAACTTCTAATACAAATAGTTAATATTTTGCCTGGCTTTCCCTGTAAATAAACATTTTATCTAAACGCTGTCCCCTATTAAAGTGACAACTTAATGACAAACATCAATGCAAAAAGCTCCGTAGAGAATAACAACTAAGTTAAATCATTTTATATTTTTGAATTCCTTTTATTTACTTTTCTCCAATTTAAAATATATATTCTTTTTTTTTACATTTTTAACACAAAGTCTACTTTAATGGAAAAACAACCTAAATATAATAAATCCATTCCTCCAAATGAAGATTTGTTTGATAGACCCTGCCATGCAAGGGTTATCCACTGTATGTCTCCGAGGATTAATTTTCTTCCATCAGTCCAAAAAGTAAACTCAGCTGACAAAAATTAATTGCTCTGAGATTGCGGTCAAACTTCTCACAACAGGGACACGGGACCTCTGCGGATTTACTAGTTCAGAGGAACTCTGCAAATATTACATATGTATTCTGTAAGATTTTCTGGTATTTACCCAAATAAGCCAGTACTGTACCTCTTCCAAATACAGAAGAGAAAATGTGTTAGGATGCTATTCTACTGTATGTTCATATTCAATATTCATAGGCAAACGCAGGGGGGTTTCTGGTTGCCCCAAAACCTTCCTCCTCTTGGCAAGTGTCTCAATTTATGACAATAGCAATGGTATATAGGCCCTCATTCGGCTTGGATCGCAGATCACCGAAAATTGCAAACAAGCACCCTCAATCAGTGCACTGGACCAGAGAGTAGCTAGCAGGAAGAAGAGACAGGAGCCTTACCATAATGTGGGAGAATGTGATCTTAGAAAGTGCAGTACTGGTTCTATTATATTTCTGTATTTATTTATTTATTATGGTATGTTTAACCTTTTCCTGACCACTTATATTTATATGATTTAAATATGTTTGATACAGCCTATACTATAGACAATATATAGTGTAAAATATTAATACTGTATTCAATACAATATCCAGTGTATAAAAAGACCATTGTTTACATTAATGTCCAGGGTTGGTACTAGATTCTTTTACCGCTCCCCCAGACTCCCGCACTTGCTACAGTGTTCCGCAGAGTGGGAGATTGTGGATTGCATTTGGAAACCCTCCTCTAGAAATTCTGCATTTGCCATTGATATTATAACTAAAGATGGTAGAAGGACATCCCATGTGACCAAAGGAAATTGATGGCTGTCATGGAAAATATAAATTGAATTAGATCTTAATACATAAATCACACAGACGGATGTAATCAGGTACAGTATAATATTCTTGCTGGGAGGTTAGCTCAGCAAACAAACTGTTCTACCAGCAGCTCTAGGGGATAAAGCAGACATCCAAAAAAACCTGCTTATAGCATGCATCCATGTTCCATTCTAATTACTTTGGGCTTATTCTTTTATTAGTGCTGTGTGCTGGAGATGTGGAGATGAGCAAGTAGCTTGCCTCTGATTTAAATAGCATTATTCAATCCCTCTGTTCCTTCCCATCTTTAACGGCTAGTAAATTGGAATTTCTTTATTATTTCAGTGGAGTCTTAGAGAAGCCGCATTTCAGGATCCTACTGACGCCGCTGCTAAGATTATGTTTGATTGTTTTTTAATCACAGTAATAACTGTAATGCATTCAGCCGGTTGAACCGCTATACACTTTTTGGTAGAGACAGTGCACTCTGCTGCATTAATTTAGAGATAAAAATAGTTATTGTACTGAGTGCGTACACCAATATAATATAGCAATATTATGTTGTATCAGATGTCTAAAATCCTTTCCAAACAATAATCTATGTTAGCAATAAGTACCTATAAAATACATAAAAAAAAATCTCTTGTGTTCTGTTAATTTCTTTTACTGGCAATTTATAGTCGTATACAGATCTGAGGTTGAAACAGAGCTTTGACATAATGGGGTCTATTCAATTCAAGCTGGAATTGCCGTCAAGTCGAAAAGACAGCACTTTTTTAGGTTGAATCTGGATTTGACCTATTCAAATAAGTTGCCATTTTTCCGACTTGTCGGAAAACACGTTGATCGGCGGATTAGCCACGGATCCACGTGTTTTGCAGAATTTGCATGCATTTTCAACAGAATTTTGGCCCGCTTTCGACAATGCCAGTTCGACTTTAAAAAAAAATCGGATCGGCATTGTCGAAAACAGGCTATACCTGCCGGAAATGCCCAGAAATTGAATAGTGTAGTGTCGGATCCTCTCCGTTGGAGAGGATCCGACACCAATTAAATAGACCCCACTGTATCCTAGCCTGCATCCTCATGTTTGCTGGACTTTTGCACTATGCAGACCAACGTCAATATACAGCGGGTTTGCCGATATTACTAATATAGCAGATCATGAGGATTTGGCCATCTGTCATAATGAACACATCTTAGATGCACACACATGTAAATGCAATCCATAGTGAATTGGGCCCTGTATACTGAGAAATGCCACTTGGTAAGCAACTCAGTACAAACAGTTTTTGAGGGCATTTTGGCTTCTGGTCTTTCAGCTTGTCTGCAAAGTAGGCATCATTTTCTTTTGGATTACACGTGATTATGTGACAGTTTCCCAGTACACTATTAATGATACTAACCATGGGAGTCATTCCGAGTTGAACGCACGCTGACGATTTTCACTGCGCTGTGATCAGGTCTCTACTGTGCATGCGTATGCACCGCAATGTGCACGCACGTCGTACGGGTACAATGCCTATCGTTGCTGAGCTATGGATTTAATGAAGAATCCATACGCACAGCCGATTGCAAGAAGATTGACAGAAAATGGGTGTCAACTGACCGTTTTCTGGGAGTGGTGTGGAAAACGCAGGCGTGTCCAAGTGTTTGGAGGGCGGGTGTGTGACGTCAATTCCGGCACCAAAAAGACTGAAGTGATCGCAAGGACTGAGTAAGTTCAGACCTACTCTGAAACTGCACAAAATGTTTTTGCAGAGCTCGGCTGCACAGGCATTCGCACACTTGCAAAGCAAAAATACACTCCTCCGTGGGTGGCGACTATGCGTTTGCACAGCTGCTAAAAACAGCTAGCGAGCGATCAACTCGGAATGAGGGCCCATATTCGTAAATGACACATTTACATCCCTTAAATTAGAATTATAGAAAACCCTGAAGAAGCTAATATTTGCTGAAGAGAAACGTGACTGATCTAGGAATATGGGGTTATACTGTATATATAATGGCAAGGGAATATTGTAAAGCAGAAAAGGAAGATTGGTTGTAGAGATTGGTAATAGGGGGATATGTACAGGGGCGTTTTAACAGAGGAGGAGGCCCGTGTTCAGCCTCCTCCGTTCGGGCCCCCTCCTCTCTGACCGGAGCGCTGTAGAGTCTGAGCTCTAGAGGGCTCAGACTCTACTGCGCATGCGCAGATCTCCGGGAAAATGGCGCGGCAACCATTTTTCCTGAGATTTCTCTACTGCGCATGCGCTGAACTCCGTGAAAATGGGCGCAGAGCCATTTTCACTGTGTTCTAAGAGCGCTGCGGATGCCGACGCTGGACTTCGGAGGGGGGGGGTATTTTAAAAATGGATGCAATGTGTGCGGTGGGGGCCCCATCTGGACTCAGGGGCCCGTGTGCACCGCAAACACTGCACCCATTATAGAAACGCTAGTGGATATGTATCAAAGCCTTAAGAGAGATAAAGTGGAGATGTTGGCCCTTGCAACTAATCAGTTGCTGTCATTTTATAAACTGTGCTAGATTAATGAGAGCTACAAGCTGATTGGTTCATCCAAAGTGAGGTTTTGTATGGTGAAAATAGGAGGAGCTTTCTCAGCTGGTAGTGTGTGGAGATATCATCTACATGTATTATTGCATTTTGTGGGTGAATCATTTCAGTATGGATGGTGCTGAAGAAGTGCGGCCCCAACTGCAGGTGAAAGCCAAGGTGTGAGGAGTCAGTGGGTCCGTCAACATGTGCTTGTTAGTAAAGACCCCGGGAGCATATTTATACTTAATTTGGTATGGTGATGGGGCTCAAATGAAGAAAAAAAGGGACGAGGTCAGGATCTCTGTGCGAGAATGGAGATTGCCTGGCCCTTAGTAGCTCCTGTGGTGGTCAGCTTGAGCGACCCCGTTAATCACGCAGCTGGCCGATGGTGCCGCAGATGATCCAATACTAAGTTTGTGGCGCCCCCTGCTGCATTACCAAATTAGTGCTATCGCTGCTGCTTCTATGCACATTTCAAGGAGGAAGCCCTCTGCACGGCCACAACATCGGCCGCAACACGAGCAGAATAAACACCTGCTGCACCTGAAGTCGGGATCAACATCACGCCAGCGTACAGCCCGCAGGACATAGCGGGACACACAAGCGCTGCCAGCCCAGGACACAGCGGGACACGTAAGCGCTGCCAGTCCCGCCAACAACCAACAGCCGCAGAGGAAAACCATCAGAGCCGCAGTGCTCCCAGCGGCTCTCAGCGGCTCTCCCAGCGGCTCTTAGCGGTCTCAGCGCTCAGTGCTCTCAGCGGCCCCAGAGCAAAGCATAGGGAAAGGTAGGAAACCACGGCAATTCAGGACAATTAAAGTGTTGCTGGCTACCTCCTTCACCACATCCACTCAAAAGAGTGTAAACATTGTATCACTAATAATAATTTTTCTTTTTTACAGGTACCGCTTTTTATAATTTAATCACTATACACCTAATGCACACATTTAATTAACATCCACAGCGCTTTCTTTTAAACATCACATCTATGTAAGCAGCATCGATAGCACCTCCAGCCACATGTGAATCAGGCCCAATGTATACTTGTCTTTGATGGTTCTCTTCCAATGTCTGCATGATTTGTTGTGATTGACTCCGCCAGCTTTGGCCCACCTACTTTTTCTTTCCACACGTTTAGCATGAGCAAACATACTGTAGCGCCGCAACTTCGCAGTGTTGGTGCTATTTGCAATTATTCTGACTGCAGGTTGGGTCACATCAGTCAGGTGACCCAATTTTATATGTGTATATCTTCTATAAGGTCCTAAGGTCCGGGGGGAAGATGTATCACAACTTGAAGAGAGATCAAGTGGAGAGAGATAAAGTACCAGCCAAACAGCTTTTAACTGTCATTTTTCAAACACAGCCTGTAAAACGACATTTAGAAACTGATGGAAGGTGCTTTGTCTCTCAAAACACTACCCATTAATAAATCAATCATTTCTGGAATCTAGAAGCTTTTAGTAATTTGGCTTTCTGTATGACACTGACTGTTTTCTTATAACTAGATTTTTCCTTGGCCAAATGTCATAGACACAGCTGGGAATAGGTAGGACCTACATTTTTGGGGCCGGAGAGGGAGAGAAGAGTCCCCCCCCCTCATACTGCCGGGTCCTGGCATCCATGCAATTAATCTAACAAGTGCCTGGACCTGCACAAGCGGCTGCTTGAGTGCACATGCACAAGCCCCGGCTTCTATGGACTGCATCAGCTGCAGCCTATAGAAGCCGGAACGAGCTGACGATCAGGCATGCGGAGACTGGAAGCCAGCTGTCTGCTAACCGCAGCCCGGTATGGTAGTCCCGAAGGGAGGAGACACCTCCCAATAGGAAGTCACTGCCAGTCACAGGGAAGCCACTGAGCTAGTGCAGTCACACAGACTGCAACTGGATGTACTGCATTATTCAATATATATGTTCACGTATGATAAACACACAAAAGTATGACCATTCATCGATGAATATATATGAAATAGGATTAATACTAACTGATGAGCCCAAGTTAGGTCAGTACAGAATGTACAGAATGTGGGGAACACAAGTTCATACCTAACAACAGTTGAAAAGGTGTATTCAGGGCAGGGGCGCGCCTACCACACCAGGGTGGGAGTGTGCATGTTGTATATGGCAAGGCCACAAAACCAAAGTAAAAAAATGTAATTGTATTACTACTGTATATGTGGCAGGTGAATACTGTCCAACCCCTCCCCTGCACATAAAATAGGACAAATGTCCCCTCAGATTGGAACTGTCCTGACAAAAACTGTAATGTTAGGAGGCATGTAATCTTACATTTAAAAGGCAATAGACATAGGGTGTCATTCCGAGTTGAACGCTCGCTAGCTACTTTTTGCAGCTGTGCAAATGCATAATCGCCGCCCACTGGGGAGTGTATATTTGCTGTGCAAGGGTGCGATCGCATGTGCAGCCGAGCGGTACAAAAATCGTTTGTGCAGTTTCTGAGTAGCTCAGAACTTACAAAAAATGGTGAGCTGCTCAATCAGATAGTGATGTCACTCAGGTGCTAAAAGGGAGGGGTAATTCTGTGTAGGAAAAAACAATGGTTCCCTAATGCACACCGAGTGAAAAATATTACTACATAATAGTCAGATTATACGGAGATCTTGGTTGCGTATATCTGCAGATATAGGGTTAAGCCCCCAGGCCGATCGACAAGGCCTCTCCGTCACTGGGGGTCCCTAATACTAGGTATGGGTCCGGGGTGCAGGACCCCATCATGTCGGCACAGGCTGGCTACCCCAGGTCAGCACACAGGTGAAAATTAATAAGGGTTGATAGGAAGCACAGTAGTGCTATGTAAGTGGTGTGATTAAAATAATACAAAAATATATACAAAGTGATAGGGAAAATCATAAGTGTTAATAAAGTGTTAGGGTGTGCCGACCTGAAGCAGCCCAGCCACACCGACACAGGGGCCACCACACCCCACACCCACCCCATAAATAATTACAAATATGTCTGGGTTGAATTCCCAGTGTAAGGCCACATGGTAATGGCTCCTACAGCATCTGAGAGCCAGCTCACCTGGAGATACTCCTAGCTTCTCCTATGGCAGTCTAGAGTCAGCAATCCCTCCTAATGCTGACCCTTCCATGCCTCTCAATACAATACAAAAAATGGTGAGCTGCTCAATCAGATAGTGATGTCACTCAGGTGCTAAAAGGGAGGGGTAATTCTGTGTAGGAAAAAACAATGGTTCCCTAATGCACACCGAGTGAAAAATATTACTACATAATAGTCAGATTATACGGGGATCTTGGTTGCGTATATCTGCAGATATAGGGTTAAGCCCCCAGGCCGATCGACAAGGCCTCTCCGTCACTGGGGGTCCCTAATACTAGGTATGGGTCCGGGGTGCAGGACCCCATCATGTCGGCACAGGCCGGCTACCCCAGGTCAGCACACAGGTGAAAATTAATAAGGGTTAATAGGAAGCACAGAAGTGCTATGTAAGTGGTGTGATTAGAATAATACAAAAATATATACAAAGTGATAGGGAAAATCATAAGTGTTAATAAAGTGTTATCACTTTGTATATATTTTTGTATTATTTTAATCACACCACTTACATAGCACTTCTGTGCTTCCTATTAACCCTTATTAATTTTCACCTGTGTGCTGACCTGGGGTAGCCGGCCTGTGCCGACATGATGGGGTCCTGCACCCGGACCCATACCTAGTATTAGGGACCCCCAGTGACGGAGAGGCCTTGTCGATCGGCCTGGGGGCTTAACCCTATATCTGCAGATATATGCAACCAAGATCTCCGTATAATCTGACTATTATGTAGTAATATTTTTCACTCGGTGTGCATTAGGGAACCATTGTTTTTTCCTACACAGAATTACCCCTCCCTTAGCACCTGAGTGACATCACTATCTGATTGAGCAGCTCACCATTTTTTGTATTGTATTGAGAGGCATGGAAGGGTCAGCATTAGGAGGGATTGCTGACTCTAGACTGCCATAGGAGAAGCTAGGGGTATCTCCAGGTGAGCTGGCTCTCAGATGCTGTAGGAGCCATTACCATGTGGCCTTACACTGGGAATTCAACCCAGACATATTTGTAATTATTTATGGGGTGGGTGTGGGGTGTGGTGGCCCCTGTGTCGGTGTGGCTGGGCTGCTTCAGGTCGGCACACCCTAACACTTTATTAACACTTATGATTTTCCCTATCACTTTGTATATATTTTTGTATTATTTTAATCACACCACTTACATAGCACTTCTGTGCTTCCTATTAACCCTTATTAATTTTCACCTGTGTGCTGACCTGGGGTAGCCGGCCTGTGCCGACATGATGGGGTCCTGCACCCCGGACCCATACCTAGTATTAGGGACCCCCAGTGACGGAGAGGCCTTGTCGATCGGCCTGGGGGCTTAACCCTATATCTGCAGATATACGCAACCAAGATCTCCGTATAATCTGACTATTATGTAGTAATATTTTTCACTCGGTGTGCATTAGGGAACCATTGTTTTTTCCTACACAGAATTACCCCTCCCTTTTAGCACCTGAGTGACATCACTATCTGATTGAGCAGCTCACCATTTTTTGTATTGTATTGAGAGGCATGGAAGGGTCAGCATTAGGAGGGATTGCTGACTCTAGACTGCCATAGGAGAAGCTAGGGGTATCTCCAGGTGAGCTGGCTCTCAGATGCTGTAGGAGCCATTACCATGTGGCCTTACACTGGGAATTCAACCCAGACATATTTGTAATTATTTATGGGGTGGGTGTGGGGTGTGGTGGCCCCTGTGTCGGTGTGGCTGGGCTGCTTCAGGTCGGCACACCCTAACACTTTATTAACACTTATGATTTTCCCTATCACTTTGTATATATTTTTGTATTATTTTAATCACACCACTTACATAGCACTTCTGTGCTTCCTATTAACCCTTATTAATTCTCACCTGTGTGCTGACCTGGGGTAGCCGGCCTGTGCCGACATGATGGGGTCCTGCACCCCGGACCCATACCTAGTATTAGGGACCCCCAGTGACGGAGAGGCCTTGTCGATCGGCCTGGGGGCTTAACCCTATATCTGCAGATATACGCAACCAAGATCTCCGTATAATCTGACTATTATGTAGTAATATTTTTCACTCGGTGTGCATTAGGGAACCATTGTTTTTTCCTACACAGAATTACCCCTCCCTTTTAGCACCTGAGTGACATCACTATCTGATTGAGCAGCTCACCATTTTTTGTATTGTATTGAGAGGCATGGAAGGGTCAGCATTAGGAGGGATTGCTGACTCTAGACTGCCATAGGAGAAGCTAGGGGTATCTCCAGGTGAGCTGGCTCTCAGATGCTGTAGGAGCCATTACCATGTGGCCTTACACTGTGAATTCAACCCAGACATATTTGTAATTATTTATGGGGTGGGTGTGGGGTGTGGTGGCCCCTGTGTCGGTGTGGCTGGGCTGCTTCAGGTCGGCACACCCTAACACTTTATTAACACTTATGATTTTCCCTATCACTTTGTATATATTTTTGTATTATTTTAATCACACCACTTACATAGCACTTCTGTGCTTCCTATTAACCCTTATTAATTCTCACCTGTGTGCTGACCTGGGGTAGCCGGCCTGTGCCGACATGATGGGGTCCTGCACCCCGGACCCATACCTAGTATTAGGGACCCCCAGTGACGGAGAGGCCTTGTCGATCGGCCTGGGGGCTTAACCCTATATCTGCAGATATACGCAACCAAGATCTCCGTATAATCTGACTATTATGTAGTAATATTTTTCACTCGGTGTGCATTAGGGAACCATTGTTTTTTCCTAGCTCAGAACTTACTTAGCCCTTGCGATCACTTCAGCCTGTCCGGTCCCGGAATTGATGTCAGACACCCACCCTGCAAACGCTAGGATATGCCTGCATTTTTCAAAACACTCCCAGAAAATGGTCAGTTGACACCCACAAACGCCCTCTTCCTGTCAATCTCCTTGAGATCGGCTGTGCAAATGGATTCTTTGTTAAATCCATCGCACAGCACCGATCCGCTTTGTACCCGTACGACGCGCCTGCGCATTGCAGTGCATATGAATGTGCAGTAGTGACCTGACCACTGCACTGCGAAAAACTGCTGCGTGCGATCAGGTTGGAATGACCCCCATAGTCCTGCAGCTCCAAGCTATCAATAGTCAATAACTTAATTTGTCTTTGGTTTCATGACTGCCTGGGAGAATCAGTTCTAACTTTCATCTCTTTAGAAAAGCAGGTATTTAATCCTTGAATACAGTGATTGTATCTCCTAAGAGTTAATCTTGCACATGACAAAACCTGATTTGCTTCATTTTTTACCCAAAAGAAAGTATGCTGTGGCTTTAAGGGCTTTCTGCAATTGTGTCTTAAGCATGCCATCATTCTGGATTTTGGAATGTCCTCTAGTAAAAATGCTCTGCGTGACCTTATCGGGCTTGCAGCTCATAGTGGAAATGTATATGCAGGAAAATACAAAGTCCAGCTAACTGACAGTATAGAACGGCCTATGTCATTCGTTTCATGGTTAACATTTTCTCATGTATCACTCCTCATGTTGGCTTCATGTATGTCCTTAATAATGTTGGTACAGTATGTATGTGCTATTAGTGGTGGTGGGATGCAGGCTGTAATAGCAACACAAGCGGAGACTAGATACAATAAACAGCTGAAGTACTTAACCAGGTGCTTGTCTTATTTGAAGTGTAGCAGAAGTAGTTCGTACAGCCGTACTCACTGTTATACACTCAAGTATCAGCCGGTGATGTATGAGGGTAGCGGTACAACAACACAGCTCTTGGGAAGCAGGATCCAGCAGGATACTTGTAGGATCTTTGGAATTAAGTGGAACATGTCCGTGTCCCCCTGTGGCGCTCTGACACAGATCCAAGATGGCGCTGCATATGTGCAGAAGACTGTATGGCAGACTTCTTATAAAAGGTGAATGCTCCAGTAAAGGAGCATTCCTTTCCTTTATCTTTTTATAGATATGTACTGATATTTCTTACAAGGTCCCTAGCAGAAACAAAGGGATGCATTTAGCATACCAATGGACGGGATGCCAGTGGTCATGTACATGACCAACACCGGAATCCCGACACCACTCGGGAGACCGGTACCGGAACACCGACAGCTGACAACCCAAAGGTAAGTATCGGGGTAACTGTTAGGGTTAGGGCTGGGTGGGATTAGGGTTAGGCACTAGAGGAGGTTAGGGTTAGGCACTATGGGGGTTTAGCACTAGCCGCCACCCCCCGAGGGTTAGTCCTAGCCGCCACCCCCGAAGGGTTAGGGATGGTGGGAGGGGATAAAAACACTTACCCCCTCCGACATTGGGATCTTCAATGTCTGGATGCTGGTATCAGTCATGTGACCGCCAACATCCCAACGAGCGGTATTTCATACCGAACCCAAAACAAGAAATGGATCAAAATCAGTAAGATTAACTCCTAACTAGTACAGTATATTATCCTTCAATTTCTAATACAAATTAGCGTATTATAGGAAAACTATTGGTGTCGTTTCTATTATATTAAGCAAAGTACAGAACCAATGTGCTATAATATATGTGACATTTATTTAGGTGAATCATTATCTGCTGCAGAACAATAAAACAAATCACACAACATTTGTCTTTATTTACTATAGAACTTTAATTTGAATAGACCAACACTGCAAAATTGGAGTTATCACAAAACATGTTCAGGAAAATTGTTTAGACAACATTTTCTTTAGAAGAAAATATTTTTGCAATTCCGTGTACAGTAAAACACAATTTAAAGTTGCAATTTATCTCATATTACATTATATTGCAATATTTATGACGTTTATCGTTAATTAGTTAAGACTAATTCTTTTCTAAGCCTTATTTTACTGTTGGTACCATCAAGACTGTAACTAAAAACTTTCCAAAGATGGTAACACAAAAGAGGTCGAACATCCAGACACAATTCTACGTAGAATAAAAACACAGTTATTGTAATTAAATAAATTGCAGTATTTGAAGGCTTGTTTATTACACACATTAAACAACTGTATTCTAATGACAGAGATTAGTGGAACATGTAACCTGAACAAATTAAGTTTCGCCATTAACAACTGTAATAAGAATTAAGTTTTCCGGAAACTTTTTTGTTATATTTTACATATGTAGGTTAATGTGGTTTTGTACCTATTTCTGTTTTGGCTTTTAAAAAATACAAAGTTTACTTAGAGAAAAAAGTATATATATATTTTTTTGCCCCTTAGTACCAATAACAATATACAGTATAATTTACATTTTATTTAAATCTGATTATTTTGACCAATGATACAGTATGTAGGAGCTAAATAGAAAAAAAGAAAATAATTCTAGAATAACTTGTGTAATGTCTGTGGAAGCAGGAATTCTGGGGCATGTGGCATTCATACACTCTTAATATGAGTGTAGATTATATTGTCCTGGAGGAAGGGGAGATCATGTACTTATACGTAGGTGTGGCTTTAAAGACCAGAAAGTAGTGTCAATACTACCCCAAGCACATGGGGAGTACATCATTTTTTTTTATATCTCTGTACATTATTGATTGCAGAAATAGAATATCATATATGTATATATATATATATATATATATATAAGATAGATCGATAGATAGATAGATAGATAGATAGATAGATAGATAGATAGATAGATAGATAGATAGATAGAAAGAAAGATAGACAGACCAGATTTAGCTATTCAGATACGGTACTGCTGAATATTATGTTTCTTTCTACCGTTCTTCTGCATTTAGTGTAAAATTGTATTCTTCCCTTAATGAGTATTAGTAGTGCTCAGTGGACAGCATTGTACATGGATTCACAGACTAACAAATAAATACACCACTCAAACACTGCATCTACTGTATATAAATAACATATCAATGCAATATCAATCTAAAAGCAAGGTTCTGTTATTCCCACAATCAGTGTTTTGATTCACAGTTATTGTGCAAGAGTGGGATCGTTTGATCTGGATTCATATGTGATTTTCTTTGTGGTGTCAGCCTCTTACCAGACATTCTGGACTCTCTGCCCCAGGCTGGGACATAGTTCCTAAATTGATAATTACTAAGTTGATAATGTTGACACTGAGACAGTTTGGCCTGTTCTGATGTTCCAAGTATATACCTACATATACCTTTAGGTTCATGATGGGGCATTTTAGCAGACTAAGCCTCTTAACAAAGAAAACTTTTGTATATTTGTGCATTTAGTATGACGCACAGGAACACCAGAGCATTCTGGGACAATATCTGCCCAGACACGTCGCCTGGTTCCCTGTTTCACTAATAGTTTCTGACCGCAGGCATTTGATTGGGGCAAAGAGCCCTTTACTGTATTATGTCTAAGTCAGAAAATGCCATGAAGGAATGATTCAGAAGACGTGACGTTAATATGCCTCTAAAATGTAATAAAAAATTAATACTTCGGAGCTGACCGATTCTAGCTTGCCATTCATAATCCCAGAAAAGATTGGCTAAAATGAAGGTGGTTCAGCACCATGCTGTCTATTAGCCAAAGGAATAGAGGCATGCAGCGAGGCAAAATACTAAAGTTTATTTCATTCAAGAATGCAGGAGATAAATCTTGCATTAGCTGAAATTGATTTTTAGAATGGTACAAAGCCTGGGATAGAAAGGAAGCAGAAGGGAATATCTGAGCTGTGAAGATTACACTGGAAGGCAGCTGTGAAAATGGAGACGGTGCTGCCCACTGAGCTTACACTGCTGCTTAATGCTCAAACCAGACAAATTGAAGGGGTGCTGTGCAAATTGCTAGAGGTGTACTCAGAAAGAATTAAGTGAAATAAGGGCGATTGAAAGGTATATAAAGTATAATCTCTGAACTAATTCAGGTGGTCTCAAGCCATGTACGTAGGTGAACACATATCCAATGCAGAACTATCTGAAAATGTTTAAAACAGAAAAAAAAAATCAAGATTATCGGTGCTGTAGGCAATGGTTCAGGGCGACAGGTGAGGATTTGTATCGTTAAGTATTTCATAACCTAGACCTCAGACATTATAATAGTCATATTTTGTAAATAAAAACATAATACTTTCTACAAAGGCACAGTAAAGAGTTAAGTTGAGATACATAGATATGAGTTTCATTCCAGCCCCGACCAACCCAGGAATTCCAGTGAGTGGTTATTGCCGTTGGCTAGAATAAAACCTGTTTTGTTTTTTTCCTCCCAGACAAATCCAGTTATAACACATTGACTGCAATAGCAGTGAAAGAATAAGGCAGCGTTCCCCACCCTACGTCTGCCCATATATCCCACACATCCATAGCTTTGGTAAGAAAAGAAGAACATTTTAGGCATCTATAGTCCCAGCGATTTATGGGGATTCGTTGTTGGCGGTATTTCCTTTATTCACATAGAAAGGGCGCTGTTGGGTCTGTGGGAAACATAACATAAATGTTAGTTACTTTCATTCTTCTATGTATTCTAAAGCAGAAGAAACAGTAGGCATTGTTTGTGTGAGCATTGCTTGCTTGTGTTATACCTAATACCCGCTGCCGCAATAACTCAGGTGATTCCCGGTTCATGGCTCAGTATAAAAGGGTTCCTGAAATATAACCTGGGTCCAGAGACCCGGGAATTCATCCCAGACAGTGAGCAAAGTTGGACCTGGCAAAGACCTGGGTAACAGAGCAGTGTAAACGGGTGACCCAGGTCATCTGACCTGGGTCCCAATTTCAAGTCTATGGAAAGCTGGCTCACCAGCGCTCAGAGATGATGTCATCTCCATGCGCTGGGAGAGGGGAGCCCAGGTAATAACCTGAGTCCAGCATGCAGTGTAAATGGGGTTTCAAGCCACCATGAACTGGCTTGAAGTTGAAACCCATGTTCTGTGATTTGGGCTGGACCCAGGTTGGCGGTGTAAAAGGGGTGGGTATGGACTTAGGTTGGCAGTATAAAAGGGGATGCAACATAGTCCATCAAAGATTATCATGCTATGGCCGATCCTGTGGAATGCGTTGGCCTGCTACGCCCATTTACACTCATTGATCAGTTTGTAAATCAAAGGCTAAGTCCACATCTTACTGCAATGATTAGAGGTAGGTTAGGTATAAGACACACTCTTTTGGCTCTTTTGCTCATTTTAAGTAAAATAAAAACTCCACAAACTGGACTTATCTTGTAATATAAATTGTATTCAATTTATCTGATAAAACTCTATTTTTCTACTTATTGAACACGGTAAATAAGCTGAAAGCAATGGCAATGGGTTAAATCTAATTTGAGTTATTGATGGTTGGCATACACTATACAATGAAGTGCCCGATCCACCAGATAATTGTACAGTGTATGCGCACAACATATCCAAAAATACTGATTGGTCAGACATGCCGGATCATCCAGAGTGTCTGTCCAATGCGATATTTTGAAGTTGGAAATTGGGCGCGTTTGCGTGTATGTGTTGCTACAGCCAGCAGTTGTAAATTTTGCCGGGTGCTTCACAGCGGAGAAATGGAAAAAGTCTCCTCCCCAGGGGAGGAACTCAGAGATTGTGGCCATATACTGTGAGATATCTCACACTGTATGCCCATGATATCTGCTGGGTGCCGGGTCTGACAGGCATTTTATTTGACCGTGTATGCCCAGCTTAATACCCAGGGATGGACTGGCCCACAGGGGTACAGGGGAAACCACCGGTGGGCCCCAATGCCTCCGCTAGTGATCAGGTTCCAGACTGTGTTCTTGAATTATACATTATACATATGTTACCTTATACTGCACAGGACTATGATGTATTCTCTACAGTGCATTGCCAATATTTATCTTGTACATTATCATGCACGCACTAGCAGTATTTATATATTTGTCAAGGGGTCCATCCCATGCACTCACTAATGGTTAGGCAAACCAATGTAATGGCTGGCCACACCCCCTATGGAGACTGACCACACCCCTAAACATGGCCCCCTACCACTGCATTCCCCGGTGGGCCCTTCATACCCCAGTCCAACACTGTTAATACCAATATCAAATTCAATGATTTACAGTCTCTAATGGCCATAAAACCAAAATGTTGCTTCTTTATGCCTGATATATAGGAAGAAATAGCAATACCGTATAAAACAACACACTAATTATTCTTTACAAAAAAAAAAAAAAACACCTAAAGGAAAAAGATTTTGAAATAATTGTATTTAAACACTCTACCCTATAAAAAGATCTTAATTTATCTACATTTTTAAGCAAATTTACAAAAATGTGAAATTAAGTTCACCGCTGATTCCGGCAAAAACAAAATATTCTACATAAAGTGAATTTCACGGCTTGACGTTGCTTATATAGCCAATTTGACATATTTCATATAATTGTCACATGCAATGTATTATACATGGATGGGCATGTCAATCTCACAGTGTTGTCATGGTAACTTGCTGGAATATTAATCATACACAGGCAAAAATGAGATGACAGCTGGAGGCCATAGGACCAGCAATTAGAGAGAGAGAGGTGTGGGCACAATGATCTGAGATGGATACTGATAACATCGAATTAGTTATTGGGGTCAGCTAATTAGCTATAGTATAAGCAATATGGTGACATTGTGATAATCATTGTTTTTGTCATTAACAATAATTACATATCTTTAATTCTTGCGGCTATAGCTGGCACTATGGGAAAGCTACTTTAAAGACAAATAGATGCGAGACACATCTACATTTTCTTTTCGCAATAATGAAAGGAGAAACCTTTTCCCTTTTCATCAAAACCCATATAAGTCCTCTTTCTTATTGCAAAATGCCATCTGGAGAAGGTTCTGTGAGGTAACTTTATGCAGCAACTTTACTTCAGTAAACTCTGTTAGTGTCACATGAGCATATTAGAAAGTATGGGCCCGATTCAGACCTGACCGCCGCTGTGCGTTTTCGCACAGTGGGCGATTATCGATTGACTGCGCATGTGTATGCACCACAATGCGCACGTGCGTCGGCAAACAACAACAGCCATCGCCAAACAGCAACAAGCTGGTGATAAAATTTCGATCGCACAGCCGTTCGCATGCTGATTAACAGGAAGAGGCCGTTTAGGGGTGGTAACTGGGCGTTTTCTGGGAGTGTCAGGAAAAACGCAGGCGTGGCCAAGCGGTTTCTGGGAGGGTGTGTGACGTCAGCTCCGGATCCGATCAGCCTGTTCTTTTTGCACTGTAGGAGTAAGTCCTGGGCTGCGCACACTGGAAAACTCATTAGATGGTGAGTGAGCTGCAAACGGATTTGCAGCTGTCCGCTGACTGAGGGATATTTTCACACGGCGTACACATGCGATTGCACACTTGCACGGGGCGAATTTACACTCCCTCTCGGGCGGCAACTATCTGATCGCAGGACAACAAAATTAGCAGCACAGTGATTAGGTCTGAATTAAGCCCCATATTTCAGCCAGAAGAGTGTGGAGTCCCCAACCCAGAGGCATCCTTAGTAACAGTGAATGGGTAACAACACTTCTTTGTCACACAGGAAACACTTTAGAACGCTTCAGTTGTTATAACATTTTGGACAGGTTGACTCGGCTCCAGCTAAAACAAAACAGATTATCTGAAGCCATTTTAGGCACTCCATGGTGATTTTTCCCTTCATGTAAATAATACTAAACACAACATCCCTGTTTAATCCCTGTATATACAGAACTCACCAGCAGACTTTGCTTTGAAGATTTCCATGTTTGTGGCAAGGCTTTTGTTGGCTGGTGTCTCGTCATCATCGGATACACTGCAGGGAGTTATTACAAAATTGTTTGTTACAGTAAAAGGAAATAAAAAAACAAATGTGATTATTATATATTCAGAGAAGAGAATCAGTGTGGAGTCAAGATTTATCAAAGCTTGGAAAGAGGTTAAGTACCAACCAATCCCCTTCTAACTCATTTTACAGGCTGTGTTTGGAAAATAACGGGAACTGATTAGTTGGTACATTATCTCTCTCCAATCTTTGATGTATCCCCCCCCCTCCCCCTCCCCCTTGGTCACAATGGCCACTGACATTATTTGTCAATTATGTTAGCCTTAATGTCAGGGGTCAAACCAGAGGTGGTTTAATAGAGGAGGAGGCCATGTGCAATCTCTATGCGTGCCCCCTCCTCTACCTCTATGCGAGCAGAGTCTACCACTGTGCCAGAGTTTACTGCACATGAGCAGGTCTCCAGAAACATGGCATCCACACCATGTTCCCAGTGGTTTCTCCACTGCGCATGTGCAATTCTCCAGGAAAATGGAGGTTGCTCCATTTTTCAAGTGATTTCTGCAGCTCAGATGCCAGCCTCCAGAGAGGTGAGTATAATGTATAGGTGTGTGATGTGCCCCCCCCCCCTACCCAGACCCAGTTACCCGTGTGCATAGCAAAGCCTGCACCCATTGTAAATATTTAGGCAAACTCAGATCTATCCTTCGCTTTTACGTTTAAGAAAATGTTGCCCTTATGTGCTGGTTGGTACATGGCTTTTATTTGCCCGTATACTACATAATCTAAAAAATAATATCTCTCCCATACTCTCTTACCATGGTCACAGCAGTAAATGACACCATGGGCGGGATGTATTAAGATACATCGCGTGCCCCTCGCCGTGCATCGCAGCGATGTTGATCGCATATGTACTAACATATGCAATCAATATCGCAATGCGGTGATGGAGGCCCCCTGCGATACCTGTGAGGTGGTCTGCGGGGGGTCTCTGTCATCTCCCTCGGCTCTCCAGACTCCTCCCACACTGGGAAGCAGCAGCAGGCTGCTCCCGGCGCCTCCTCCTCTCCCCTGCAGCCGGAAGGACCTCCGGCTGCGTTGCTAGGGGGAGGAGGAGACTACCTTCTGGGACCAGGGCTGCCTGAAGGAAGGTATGCCGGGGGGAGGGGGGTCTGCGGCGGGGGCGGCGGTTGGCGATAAGAAGCCTATAGGCTTCTATAGGGTACAGCCATCCAGAGATGGCGATACCCTGGACGGCGAAAAACCGGCGGTTGGGTCTTAGTACATTTGAAAATGCGGTAAAACCCCCAAAAATGGGTGTTTAACCGCTTTTTCCTTTAGTACATCCCGCCCCATGTACAGTATATAACATCTTATAAGGCACCAACAGCTTTCACACTACCATGAAATAAGTGTAGCGAGCAGTTTGCTAAGCAATTAGTTATAGCAGAATGGCAATAGCGGTGTTGACCAGAGGCTCCTATGTTTGTGACATAGGAGTCTATGTACTGCCTTGGAGAGAGATAAAGTGGGCGGAGATAACGTACCAACCAACCAACTACTGTCCTTTTTCAAATGCAGCCTGTAACATAGCAGTTAGGAGCTGTGTGGTTGGTACTTTAACCCTGTCCACTTTCTCTACTGTATCTCTGAGGCATAATACCTAGTCCTAGACCCCTATATCACATATTGTAGTATAGGGTTTAATGAAGCACTGCTATTAAAACAGCCGTACATTACACATAGTGTATGGATGCTAAGTGGCGCAACGCACTACAAAAGGGGGATATCTGTTCCCCTTAGCAGCCGTGGCCCACTCCAACAGGTGTGAGTAATTAGTACCTGTCCCCCCCCCCTTCCTCTCTGCACCCCTGTCATCTTCCCCACTTTATATCTGTTAAAGGTTTCATACATCTGCACCTATGCGATTCAGCCATTATGCATGTGCAGGCTGACTCACTGAGCAGGCAGATAAACATTGTGAGGACTTTTGTTCTGTGAATGGATTATGAAGTGGGACACAGATGCTGCTTTTATCATCCATGTGAGTTTATAAAAAAAACTGGTTCACAGACACGGAGAGATGAAAAGAGGGAAATGTACAGTGGTAGAGGCAACAGGCATGGTAGACAATGGTAAATAAGTGGTCTTAATTCCAATGCATTGAAAAGATCTCTTTGTAAATCAAGACATTAGAAAAAAAAAAGACCACTTATCTTGTGCTGGCGGTAACAATACTGTGTGTGACACATACTGTAGCATAATGAAGTCAATTAAAGCATACCATTCATGTTATATGGATTGTTTTCTTGCTGACTGGTGGTCTCTGTGGCTGTTACATTGGATTGAAATTGGTAGGATGGTAATTGGGTGGAGGCTGGGAAAAAAAGGAAAAAGAAGCATTTCAATACATTATGGCTAGGAGGTGCAGAACAGGTCTTATGATTACACTGCAGCTGGACCAGAGGAACAGGAAAATAGACTTTTCATTTAGTTAACATTTCAAATGACAGAGGTGAAAGAGAGCGAGGAAAAGGAGAAACGGCAGGTGTCATTTTCCATGGAAGATTTTGGAACATTTTGACAGTATTTTTAATCTCAAAATGTTACCCGGATCTCCCGTTGCAATGGTACCATGTGTGACCATGACCATTAACCACCATGTGTGACCATGACCATTAACCACCATGTGTGACCATGACCATTAACCACCATGTGTGACCATGACCATTAACCACCATGTGTGACCATGACCATTAACCACCATGTGTGACCATGAACATTAACCACCATGTGTGACCATGACCATTAACCACCATGTGTGACCATGACCATTAACCACCATGTGTGACCATGACCATTAACCACCATGTGTGACCATGACCATTAACCATCATGTGCGACTAGTTAATAGTAGATTATGCAGAGTTTAGCCAATCAAAAAAGTAGTAGACTAGGATAACTAATGCCTCAAAATCACTTTTTGAAATTGATCCATGATCAGGGATTATGTGTCATTGTATGGAAATGAAGCTGTTGTGTTCTTATAAATCTGAGTCTCTACAGTGCCAGCCTTCCTCATGTGTACCAGCCCTTACCACGGGTATACTGTGGTTCTGGAGCAGGGATAGGCTGCTGCTCACATGGGCTGTTGAGAATATTGGGGGTCATTCCGAGTTGATCGCTAGCTGCCGTGAAAAAAATGGCTAATCTGTACATGCGTATGCACCGCAGGCATGGCCGGGCGGGTATCTGACATCATTACCGTGTCACTCGTCGCAGCAATCATCGCACACGATAAGTAACTACAAGGCTGGTCTTGTTTTGCACAAAATGCGTTTGCAGGCGCTCTGCTGCACAGGCGTTCGCACTCCTGCAAAGTGAAAATACACTCCCCCGTGGGCAGTGACTATGTGTTTGCACGGCTGCTAAAAACTGCTAGCGAGCAATCATCTCGGAATGACCCCCATTGGATTCACTACAATGTGGTCCTTCTCCTGGCTGAACAGGAGAGAAGGTGAATTTGTTTTAACTAAGCAGTCATGTATAAATGCTCAATAGTTAAGTCCCTCTGTATACGTAAGTTTGGATTAAAAAACAAACATTATTTAACAGACAGATGAACACTGATGAAGACTCACACTGACTGCTACACGGACTTGCATTAAGACTCACATTGACAGCGACAAGCAGACAGGCAGACAGGCAGACAGGCAGAAGCCCCCACTGCACCTCTCTGTTGGACAGACTATACCCCTCCTGCCCATCCTCCTGTCACGGGCACAGCTTTACTTGTGGTAAGGATGTGCCCTACAGGAAAATGTGATTACTAATAAATATTATTGCTACTTATATAATACAGGATGGTAGAATCTCCTATTTTAGGGAAAATTAGCAGCAAATGGTAATAATGAGGCAATGGCACATTGATAAATACAAGTTCGATGGGCCATTTCCTTACCTCAGTCCAGTATCTTTGATTTCAGCCATTAGGGACAGTACACTGTCGGCTGAGTGGAGAGCAGTGTGGGGATTTGACTAGCTTACCGCATATATCATTATCCCTTATTTAAACAACGTTTCCCTTTGTAGCTAGACATACAGTATGCATTGTGATTGATGGCTGAAAAGTTGTAAATGGCCCTTTGAAATTGATTTGGCCACTATAAATTGTGGATATTCAGGGGGAGATGTATCAAAGCTTGGAGAGTGTTAATGTTGAGAGAGATAAAGTACCGGGATGCGGTTAAGATGGTGGCTGTTTGGTTCCCAGCAGCCGGAATACCGACGCCAGAATCCCGACACTAGTCAGAATGGCGATGCCGGAATCCCGACAGGGCCAGGAGAGCGGCGCCGGAATCCCAACTGTAAGTATAGTGCGAGTGTTAAGGCCGTGGTGGGGGGAGTTAGGTTTAGGTGCCACCAGGGGAAGGGGTGTTAGAGTAAAGTTTCGGGGAGGGGGGTTATGTTTAGCCACCACCACATTGAGGTTAGGATTAGGCAATAAGGGGGGAGGTTAGGGTTAGGCTGCGGGAAGGGAGGGTTAGTGTTAGGGAGTAGGGGACGGGGTGGACATACCTACCTCACCCCTGTCGGGATTTCAATGACCAGGATGCCGGCATTGGTATTGTGACTGCTGGCATCCCGTCAATCATACTGAAGCCAAAGTACCAACCAATCAGTTCCCAACTGACACAGACCATAAAATGACAGGTAGAAGCTGATTGGTTTGCACTTTATCTCTCTCCAAGCTTTGCTAAATCTCCCCCTCAATGTGAAATAAGAGGACAAATCTACTTTTCTGAAACCTGCGCTATAATAAGGCTCATTCTCAAATTTCAACGATAACAAGAATGATTTCTTAAAGAGTTTATGAATGAAAGATTTTCTTCGGAAGCACTAGTTGCAGAACGTTATCTATAGAACGGAGAACACACCAGTGAGGAAGAGATACCTATTACAAGCTAGAGAAGAACTGGAAAGCGGGAGTAGTGATCACACTATGGAGCATCCCAATAGATAATTGTCAGTCTGATTTAAAGTGCGATAGCAGTGACTGGAATTAGCACCAGAACCAGCAGGAATACCTTTCTGAGTAAAGGTCGTGGCTGAATAGCTGGAAGTGTCGTCTTGGGCCGGGAGGGGAGAAGCGTCCCACATCCTGTAAGATCCTATAAGAAAAGTTGCTAACTTTTCAGTATTAATCTACAGACAAAACCTAAACTGTTATTTAATTAATATCTCTACAGATTTGCATTTCATTAAGATTTTGTTGCACTAATTTATTCTTAAATATTAATTACATTAAGATGTACACTCAATATCATGTGGTTACCTACATTCTGTACATAATAATATACAGGTTTTTTTCATATATAGCATTTTATTGTTGTCAAGTTTTCTTTATCATAAATTATCAAATTGAAATACTAAAGGGGATTTACTATTAAGGGGCCTACACACTGGGCATTTTCGCCGAGGTGCCCGACAGCCGATACGGCCAGCGGGCGGCTCGGCAGCGAGCGGGGGGGGGGGGGGGGGTGCTGGGGGGAGTGAAGTTTAGTTTCTTCACTCCCCCCCGTCACCCGGCCCCATAGCAATACATACTAATATGGACGAGATTGTCCATATTGGCCTGCATGTATAAACGACCCGGCACCAACAATGAACGAGCGCGGGGCCGCACATTGTTCATCGTTGGTGCCTACACACTGAAAGATATGAACGAGTTCTCGTTCATTAATGAACAGGATCGTTCATATCGTTCAGTGTAATCGCTAAGTGTGTAGGGCCCATTACTGTATGCTGTTTGAGCAGGAAGAAAGGTTAGTACACAAATACATACATTAAAAGCTAGTTAATTAATTATGAACAGTTCGTGCAGATCCTATAATGACACCGTACGGCACAAATAGCTAATTACAGCATGCAGTTATTTTGTGAATTGAGCAATGGACAATATAACGCACAGACAATACTCTTAACGCACAGACAGAAAAATATAAGTATTTTATAAATATATATTGATTTCCTGCAATCATAAATGACATTTTTCTAAATAAATACCCACATTAACAATACATTTACAAACACAGTATTTGTGGCAACTACTGCACTCAGGGCAGATCTGTGTGTATATCCAGAGTTCATAAATTGACTGATGTATTTGGTTAATATGTTGAAACTGACTCCAAGGGGTATAATTACTGAAGTGTGGGCTTTTTAGAAGTGGAGATGTTGCCCCTAGCAACCTATCAGATTATGGGGTCTATTCATGAAGCAGTGAAAAGTGTGGAGAAGTGAGCCTGCGGAGAAATTGCCCATGGCAACCAATCAGCTGCTCCGTATATTTGCATAGTATGCAAATTATAAATGTAACTTCAATGCTGATTGGTTGCCACTGGCACAATTCTCCACACTTTTCACTGCTCCATGAATAGACCCCTATAGCTGTTATCTTTTAGAAGCAGCTAGATACATGTAAAAGATAAAAGTAGATCTGATTGGTTGCTATGGGCAACCCCTCCACTTGACTGTTTTAGAAGCTTTAGTAAATCTACCCTATTTAAGATTAATAAAAGGAAAGACTTTGAGGGGGCAAGTAAATTGTTTTTACCCGCAGCTGACACTAGATGGCGCCCGATCAGGTGCGAGTGCCACAGGGGGGTGAGGGGATATTTCTTCTTGCAGCCTCCTGACGTGGTCAGAAGAAATGTGCACAAAGTAACCAGGACTTTAGACGGGTTTAGCCGCTATACACAGCTAAACCTGGTCTATTTGGGTGCGACAAGCACGATAATTAATGTATGGCCATAAGAACTGAATTCCCCTATGATATATTGTAAAAAAAAAAAAAAAAAAAAGATAAGACAAGGCATAAAGCTGAGTACACACCTTTGCTATCCTCAGCTGATCAGGTTAAACACTCCTGATCAGCCGACTGGTGTGTCCAGCCGTGACCCCCTCTGACCTCTTGTATGAGTGGGGGCAGCAGCGAGGGAGGGAGCAGCTCCTCTATGGGGATCGGGAGGTCACTGTGCAGCACATGAGGTGTGATCTACTGGTCCCAACCATTGAAGTAGCATTAGAAGCCGTCTACCAGCTAAAGCTCCTGCGTCGGCACTGCATACACACCTATACAATCAACGGCCATTCACCCGATATTGGGAGAATGGGCCGATGATAGTATAGGTGTGTACTCAGCTTAAGGATGTACTTGGAACATATTAATAATATCCCTAGGGGCTACTTCATAAACATCTACAGACAACAGATATAATAGGCAAATAATTAAATACATAAAGGGTATTTAGTAAATGTATTTAGTTATCAGGAGTTTCTATGTGAAAATGAGACCTGCTCTACATGGCAAAATATTTTTTTTCACAGTTTTCATTTTAATTGAAGTTTATTAGTTTTTAAGACATTTATGCCCTTATTTATCAATGAGTGATAAATTTCACTGTGAGTGATAAATTGCACCAGCCAATGAGCTCCTAACTTCCATGTCACAGGCCGGGTTTGAAAAATGACAGGAGCGGATTGGCTGGTACAATTTATCACTCATTGTGAAATTTATCACTCATTGATAAATAAGGGCATTCATTCTAATTGACTATGGCATCCTTGATCATCTGGCTCTGCCTCCATAGTAAGTACGCTCTATGAATCGGTCTTGAGGTGATTGATGTCCTATATGTAAAGGCAAATCATGCCTCTTATAAGTACAGAATAAAAATAAGCGTTCTACCAATAAACCTTGTAGCCAGCTGTTACACCGTACCTTTGTTTCCATAGATGCTGTTTAGGCTTGAGGCAGGGCTCTCAGATAAAGAACGCACGGGAGAGGCCTGGTAAGACTGGCGACCTCCTGATGGAGAGAATAAGGAGCAGGTGTTCAGTGAGGAAATTACAAATCATTTCCCACCCAGGAAAATGAATGAACAGAGATACGCATAAATTACTTATCTGTCTCAGATCACTTTTTTTTTTTAAATATACATAACAAGTTTTAATGTCAGCAGTTAATCTTCATGAAGAGAATGGCATTTTCTAAACATTTACTCAATAATATACCAATATTTAAGCGATTAGCCTTTAAATGACAATGACAAACTATTGCAATAAGATCTATCATGGTAATTAAACAAAAATCAATGTAATCTAGTCTTTAGTTAGCATATTTAATCATGTAAATAGATAGATAGATAGATAGATAGATAGATAGATAGATAGATAGATAGATAGATAGATAGATAGATAGATAGATAGTTGGAGGGTATGTGTGTTTTTCCTGTAATGTTTACCTGCACTGATTGCACACCTTTCCATTGTGCCCTACATACAGGGTACATCATACTACTACATAAGCATCAGTCTTCCCATATATGAACTTGGCCCTTGTATGGCTCACCTCCCATAGTGTAACCTTCAAAGTGCGCCCAACATGGCTGCCCCATATGGTACACTTGTGGATGGGATGAAAAATACATAGGCCTGATGGTTTTAATGGAACCCTACTCTGAACTGTAGGACTCTGAAATCACCCCCATTTTGTGTCATCTCTTCTAGGGGTGGACTATTCCACCCTGGGTAATCCTACGCTGAGCGCCCAAGATGGCTGCCGCACCTGGTACCTTGTGAGGGTGGAATACACAACCCTTGGAAGTTATTACCCAAAATGCCTACACCAATCCTGCATTATGCTTTCTGTGTGCTTAAGGTTTTCTTTTATGTCTGTGTTGCTTGTCTATTGTTGTACTACTCAAATCCTCTGTATCATGTGCATTGTTTTTGATATCTGTAAAGCGCCATGAGTCCTGTTGGAGAAAGAGCGCTATATAAATTAAATTATTATTATTATTATTATTATGATAGATTAGATAGATAGATAGATAGATAGATAGATAGATAGATAGATAGATAGACTCACACACAAAACGACAAAAACACACACACAGGGTCGGACTGGCCCACAGGGCTACAGGGGAAACTCCCAGTGGGACCCACATCTAGGGAAGGGGAATATATGCATTATATTATATACTGTATTTGTTACATTATACTGCACAGGACTATGTCTACTTTCTACAGTGTTTGCTGTTGCTAATCTGGTACATTACCATGCATGAACTAACAGTATTTACTATATATATTTGTAAAGGGGCCCAGACCATATACTCTAATGGTTAACAACAGCAATATACTGTAGAAAATACACCATAGCCCTGTGCAGTATAAAGCCTCTTTGGGTGCTGGCCACACCCTCACACCCATAAGCATAGGCGCCTGCTACTGATTCTCCTGGTGGGATTTTCATGCCCCTATCCGACATTAGACACACACACACACACACACACATCCATATGTACTCAAATTAAAGTTTAAACACATTTTCAGATTAAAAGAAAGCATTATATAAAAGGGAGCTATCATGTGACATAACTATACAAATATTTAGCTGATATAAGAGCACTGTTAGCCGATGCTGGAGGCTGTAATGTTTGCATAGTCCTGGCCTCCTAATTATAATACCCTACCATGACCTCTGCTTGCATTTTGCTGTTGTGATATATGACCCCTTGCAGAATCCATGACTGTAAATGCTAATTACAATAAAGTAAGGGACAGCTAACATAGACTGCACCTGCACAACATGCCCTATGTCAGATGTAGGTAGGGTCTCTGGTGACTGTACCTTCCTATACTGTAATGAGGAGAGATCACCGCCATAGTTCTAGAAGATCTCATATATCAATATTATACACAAGCAGAGGTCAGGAGATGGAGCTTTAATTGGAGTCTAAGAATATGCGAATATAAAATTTGACAGCCTCACCTCTCATGATTACAGTATTCTAATATAGGCTCTGTGATACATCTCTTCAATGCAATATTTGACTTTCTTTCCTGAATATTTGGAGAATTATATATATCATAAATGTTCATTGAGGTTTTTTGTGTTTTTTTAATCGTGATAAATTTACTTTACATTATTAAAACAGGACAATAAAGTTTTGTCATTCACAGCATGGCTGCACGGATGGTGTAATGGTTAGCAGTATGCATGTGGTAGGGAATATAGATTGTAAGCTCCACTGGGGCAGGGACTGATGTGAATGGCCAAATATTTTCTGTAAAGAGCTGCGGAATATGTGTGTGCTATATAAATAACTGGTAATAAATAATTGCTAAATAATTAATAGAGCCACTATTCATAGTAATCAATCAATGGGGGCTATCCAATTATCCGCAGTAATTTACAGATAATGGATTTACTAGGGGCAATCCAATTAGCCCCGATGCCGCCGCTTATCCCCCGATGACGGCAAGAAGCATAAACTGCGATAAGTACCCCCATTTTATCTGTAATAAGTGCCGTGAAAATACATAGGTTCACGGCTTTTCACAGAGACAATGTATTTTCGCATAAAATAGTTTTTTTGTGAAAGTTAATCGGATAGGGGTGATAAACAAATGTGAAAATCCCTGTTTTTTGCCCCCGCAGCACTATTGCAGGTAATTGGATACCCCCCAATGTGATATGTTATGCTACTGGCCAATATTTGCGAGTTGCTGGTTCCATGGGAAACTATGGGCCACATTTGCCTACTTGTTCAGCCCACAAAATGACTGCCTCCACTGTTTACTTGTGACAGACGCACTTTAAACATCATTTGTATATTCATGGGTCATGTCCTAAGTGATCTTCTTGCCCATTTTTCATGGGAGCCGGGAGTGCCACCAAATTTTCAGGAGCCTCCCGGCCGTTCCAGGACAGTAGGCAAGTATCCATCAACCTCTAAATGCAAAGTTTGTCTGTGGAAGAGAGATTAGTACTTTTGCAATGCTTTTGTAATGCCGTAACATTTAATAAAATGCTTAATTATATCATAGGTCTACGTATTGTTGCCTACAAAATATTTCAGTATAATTTTTACAATATTTTCCTGTCATAAAATAGACATTTTGAATAAAGAGTACACTCTGATATCAAAGGGAATGTTGTTATTCCTGTCACCATTTTTGAAAGACGTTTCTTTAATTCTCTGATATTTACTAGCAAAGTAATTAGATCGGGGCTGTGGGGAGTAACAATTTGGTTAGAAGGAGCGCTCAATGAAAGTATCTCATTAGTCTGCAAAGCTCCAGATAAACAAGGGTAGGATCTATTTTTTTTTTTTATAAAAGCACAAATTAAATTACATCAATTGAAATAGAATGAAGTCTAGATGATGTGCAAGCAGAGAATAAAAAGTATATTTTCACCCTGCAATTAAGCATCCAGTGCTATGAAATTATGAAAGTCTTTGGGTTTAATAATAGAGGTGCAAATGTACTTTGTGTTAACACATATTGTATATAATCTGCAGTTGTGTAGTGAAAACAAGTGTTCCAAACCCAAGCTGTAATTTGCACATTATATCATGGCAAGTGGTTCTGGCAGCAAAACAATTCTCCATCTATCCCATTACGGCTTGGGGATGATTTATTAACAAAAATGGTTGCCACATGCTTGTCTTAAATGGTGTCCAATCAACTGTAATTTTGTACAAAACATAATTTCATTTAATTAATTTAAAATATTTTTTTACATACGATTTGTAATTATAATTTAATTGTTAGATTCATTGTGCTTTTTCATATATTTATTTATTGAACATAAGCAGCTAAACATCATAGCATCTTAAGTTGGGTACACACCAGGCTGACCAGTTGGCCATCCGTCCTATCTGATGATTGGTAACTGCATACACACTTGACGATCGTCAGCCTGATATGTTGTGCCTGACCTCGCAACCGGGCGTGCATTTACATGTGCCCGCCCAGTTGTGCAGTCAGTCACCGGTGGCGATAATATATCTTATCGGCCATTGGCTGTGCTGCAGGGTCAATGTGATATGTCTGTGAATGACGTCTTTCACAGACCTATTTGAGGTAAACACCCTTCGACACCCACGATATATCAATTGAACAACCAATGTATCGGCCAGTTTGTACCCAGCATAAGGCTTTCAATTACTCATTTTCTACTGTTAACCCAAATAGTAGTAAAATAGTGTAGAAATATTAGCAGAATGATCATCAAAATAGGAGATTTATCAAAGCTGAGAGCGATAAGATAAAGTGAAGAGAGATAGAACAACCAATCACTTCCTAACTGTACTTTTTGAAAAATGACAGAAGCTGATCGGTTGGTACTTTATCTCTCTCCACTTTATCTCTCCCACTGCTTTGATAAATCCCCCCTTTTGTATGTAAATCTTGACACACATGGGCAAATCCTGCCACAAGTATATCTGGCAACAGGGTCATTGCCTAATTAGGAGACACATACAGATAGCCAAAGGGGATGATAATATATATCTGTCTGTGGTATTTCTTCTTCTTCATCATCTTTTATTATTCTTATTCTTATTATTCTTTTTTTTTTTTTTTTCCTCTTTTACTTGAAGCCCGAGATGCGTGGCTTCTTCACCCAGTGTCTGTGACCAAACGTGCTGGGGGCATAGGTTCTTGGACCCTCTCCAAAAGGAGAAGGGTCCCGTTACTCCCCTACCCCTCAGAGCCAAAAGGCCTACTGAGGGGAAAAAGGTACTGTGGGTCTCCCCTTGCCGAAGCCCCGAGGGACCCTCGTATATCCCCAAGGTTGGCCGAAGCTTTCCCCTGGGGATCGGAAACAGCCTGTGGCCCTCCCCAAAAGGAGAGGGCCTCAGCAACTAGGGAAGAGGGTGGCCCATAAGGGTCTCACATAAAACCCCAAACAAAAAACCGTGACAGTGACAAACTAAAACATAAATAAGTGCTAGAGTTGTTCAAGTGCAAAACACGTGCATAAATAAATAAAAAATTATCCTTGCCCTTGCCAGAAAGCCAGGGCAAAGGACAAAGGTGCAACAGAAGTAGGGGAAGTGAGAGTGCAAAGTGCCATACTTGTGCAAAGGTGGGCAGACATCACCAGTGCAGGTTCAGGTACCCCTGGCTCTTCCAGCACCAGGGGCACATATCACCTCGAGCTTCTAGTTGCTCCCGACCTCTCAGCCAGACCAAGCTTCATACCCACTCTGTGCCAGGGTCAACCCCCAATACGAGAGTAGATACTAGACCAGGCCGTTCCTGCTCCACGTAAGGGGTCCTATTTCAACCCCTAAATAGGCAGCGGATACTAAGCCCGGTTTTTCTCCTCTCTCGACCAGAGGCATTGCCACACCCCGGCATGGTACTCCACAAGGTGTTTCTCCATTCCACATCTAGGAACCTCTCACGCTCCTAGTGTAAGAACAGGTACTCCACCAAGTATTTCCCTCGAGCAGGTACTACACTTGATCTTAGCCAAAAGGTATTATTATTATTATTATTATTATTATATGCATAAACTGAATAAGAACATAAATAAAAAAAATTGCAGAGCACTGTGGAAAGCGGCAATTACCTTTCACATTAAAGAGAGAGCCGAATCTGCCAAATGAGTCATTAGGTTGATGCCAGTCAGATGCAAGATCTTTCATCATGTATCTGTTTTCCACTAGAAGAGAAGAATAAAGACATTTAGCACACTAATAACGACAAAGTTTTAACAATGTTCAGCAATTATAGAGCAAGTCAAGTTACTATGTAACATTGGGTGCCACATGCCATTGGTCCGGAACCAAATCAAGTTTATGTATGATCCATGTGATTGGTGAACACAGCTCTGGTTGTGCCTATCATAAAATATGTTGACAAACAGAACCACAGCCCTGTCCTCAGCCACATAACTAACCCTAAGGATGACAGGTACGCAATATTTACTTCATTTAAGAATTGTTGCAGAATTTCTCAGTAAGATACTTTTAGTCTAGAGTTGCTGCAAAAATTTTTACTCATATAGGGGGTCATTCCGACCCGTTCATACGCTGCAGTTTGTCGCAGACATCACCGGGCAGCGGAGAGATTGCAGCGGCGATAGCAAGAAGACTGAAAGGCAGGAGGCGTTCCGGGGCGTAACTGACCATTGGAGGGTAGCAGCGGTCGAGATGCAGGAGTGGGGATTGTGAGTATTAATTTATTTTATTTTATTTATTTTATTTTTTAAGCGGCACAACTAGGGGGCACAACTCTACAGGGGGCACAGTACCGGGGGGCACGGCGCAACTAGGGGGAACAACTCTACAGGGGGCACAGTACTGGGGGCATGGCGCAACTAGGGGGAACAACTCTACAGGGGGCACAGTACTGGGGGCATGGCGCAACTAGGGGGCACAACTCTACTGGGGGCACAACTCTACAAGGGGCATAACTGACCATGCCCCTTCTCCGTGAAGCCATGCCCCTATTTTTTCGCCCAAGGCGCCACAAAGTCTAGATACGGCCCTGTATGTAGTCATGCATTGCAGAAAGCTTTACATTTGCGCACTGGTAAAAAATACTTCAAGGTGGGAAAAAAACAGGAAAATAATCCAGAGAACGTGAAAAGCTCTATCAGAAATAAGAAGTACTGTAAGTGCCTCTTAAGCTAGGTACACACTATACAATTATTAGACCGATTTGCCAATAATCGCCTGATTTATCGTATAGTGTGTACAAACGATCGTGTCAGCGTTTCGGCAACATTTCTGTAAAATCTTGCACACAGACCCAAATGATCGATTTTCCGATCAATCGGCCCAGACCAAAAATATCTGCCACAATCTCCAGATATTGAGCAGTGTGTGTGCGTTCTCAATAATATGCCCATATTTCCTATGTTTTCCTGCCACTACATCATCCTACTTGTGGGCCGACATTTGCAAATGCAGTGTGACGTGGCAGAAAATTGGTAACTGAAAAAAAAAAATCTTACCAGATATCGGTGCATACAATATCCCGAAAAATCGTCCAATTGTTGGTCCGACCAAAAAAAATCTGCCAGTGTGTACCTAGCTTTACTGGTTGTAAAAATAATGCCATGGTCCTGATGATAAGTACCGCCCCTTTTCCTTTAAGACACACCCCTTTTTAAAACTGTTTGCATGGAATTTTAGATTCTGCTGCAAATTCTGCTATATATATGACGCTCTACTGATTGTCATAATTGTGAATGATTTAAATAGTACACCCATTGTATTTCTGACACTTAACTGCCATAAATAAGGGAAAGCAGCCGTGATCTCACATACGATGTATATGGATGCTTTTTAGATGATGTATTAAAACAATAGTTTGTTTATGAATATGTACTTTTATCTAACATGTAATGAGCTCATTTATAATTGTTCCCATAACACCCCAGGTTACTAGGCTTGCTATAAAAACATTCAGCTCCACCTTTGGCCTTTGTTCTGTGCAATATAATCAATGAAATCACCATGTATCTTAGTCACATAATGCTTTTTACAACTTGACAAAGAATAACTATACTAAAGTACGAACGGTTTAACTTCTCGTAAGCTTAGAAACGGAATGTCGAGACCTGGAAGAAACCAAAGCTTTACATCTATAATCTATTTATATGTAGATATTACAAGTTAGAACTAATACCCCTTTTTCCACTAGCGTAGCACGGGTCGCAGCCGTGTCGCCTGACACGGCTGCGACCCGTGCTACAGCCCCCTGCAGACAGCGCTCACCAACCCGGCAATTGCCGGGTTGGTGACGCGCTAGTGACGCGGCAGGGGCAGCGCTGGGAGATCACATGATCTCCCAGCGCCGCCCTCCCTATGCACTGTGAACGGGAGCCGTGTCGCCTCGACACGGCTCCCGTTCACACTAGACAGCTAGCCGGGTTGAACACGTGTTCAACCCGGCTAGCTACCAGGGTAGGATTCCCGAATCACTTGATCCGGGAATTTGCCGGGGGACCCGTTTCCACTAGGGAAAAACACGGGTAAATGCGCGCCCCCGCGCATTTACCCGTGTTTAAAAATGCTAGTGGAAAAGGGGTATAAGTAACACAACCTAGTGGCTCATGTAGGATGGGCTTTGTTTTGAGTGCCCCCCTCCCTCCCCCCCCTACTTCCCAGCGGACCTCACAGTGTAATAAGTTTGGCAACATCCTCTACCTATTCCACGAATCACGGCACTATGATACAAGGGGGCAGAGCCTCATAATGTAAATGGTCTGGCTCCGCCCCCATCTGTGACCTGCTGCTGCATTTCCCCCTCTCAAAGTAATTGTAAATGTGTGTGTGTTTCTACAAGGTGACCGGAGCCAGGTGCTGGACGTAATATTAAAATGCAGCACCCGGCTTCTGTAACTGAGCAGGAGCCAGCATTTTGGTGTCACCCCTCAGCGGGTGACACCCGGGTGCGGCCCGCAACCCCTGCACCCCTGTTATAATGCCACTGTGTGTGTTATATATAATATATGCATATGTGTGCAACTGTACATACATAATGGGGGTCATTCCGAGATGTTCGCTCGCAAGCTGCTTTTAGCAGCTTTGCACACGCTAAGCCGCCGCCTACTGGGAGTGAATCTTAGCTTATCAAAATTGCGAATGAAAGATTAGCAAAATAGCGAATAGACACCTCTTAGCAGTTTCTGAGTAGCTCCACACTTACTCGGCATCTGCGATCAGTTCAGTGCTTGTCGTTCCTGGTTTGACGTCACAAACACACCCAGCGTTCGCCCAGACACTCCTCCGTTTCTCCAGCCACTCCCGCGTTTTTCCCAGAAACGGTAGCGTTTTTTCGCACACACCCATAAAACGGCCTGTTTCCGCCCAGTAACACCCACTTCCTGTCAATCACATTACGATCACCAGAACGAAGAAAAAACCTTGTAATGCCGTGAGTAAAATACCTAACTGCATACCAAATTTACTTGGCGCAGTCGCACTGCGGACATTGCGCATGCGCATTAGCGACTAATCGCTCCGTTGCGAGAAAAAAAATACAGAGCGAACAACTCGGAATGACCCCCAATATGTATGTGTGCACTACATATGTGTGTGCACACATACAAACTAAAAATAGGAGCAAATTGTAAATCGTACCTTAGCAAAACCATGTTGCACTGCAGGTGTGGTAGAGTTAATTAAAATGCTAAAAAATGTATAATTGGGACAGGAGTGTCCTATCTCAACTGTAAATTACTGTGTAAAAGCAACGCGGGCCAGTATTTGTTTGCCAGTTTTTTCCATGCATGCAAAAAATAAATGCACATTGGCGGTAATTCAGATCTGATAGCTGGGCTGCATTTTTTGCTGCCCTGCGATCAGATAGTCGCCGCATAGATGGGGAGGGGAAAAGCGATGTTCAAGTGTGCGATCGCTTTGTTAGCAGAGCTGCGCAAAAATCAGTGTGTGCAGTCTCTGCACAGCCCAGGACTTACTCAGCTGCTGCGATTGAATCCTCCTGATCAGGGCCGGAGCTGACGTCAGATGCCCTCCCTCAAAACGCCTGAACCCGTCTGCGTTTTTCCAGACACTCCCGGAAAACGGTCAGTTGCCACCCACAAACAGCCTCTTCCTGTCAATCTCCTTGCAAAAGCCTGTGCGACTGGATCCTTCACACCATCCCGTCGCAGGGCGCCGATCCCCATAGCAGCTTTCGGTCACGCTGGCGCAGTGCAACTCAGAAGCATGCGCAGTTCAGATCTGCACAGCAGCAATCAGATCTGAATTACCCCCATTGTTCGGTGTTTGCTCTTTTTTTTTGGTTTGCTCCCAACTCCGAATCAGGCCCCCTATACTGTATATGTAATCGCAGCTGCTGATAATTTAGTAATAAGTTCTCAACCCAAAAGTGTGTATGCAGCAAGATTTTGTTATCAAGCAATGATACTGTATAATTTCTATAGAACACGTGTTTTGTTAGCCTAGGGGATTCTCAGTATATAAAGCCACCTTGTTTCAACATGTAAAACTCTTAACCAACACATTCTGTAGTATCAAGCATAAAGTGTTATACTGTTACATTCACATTTGAAACTTGCAGCTTTGCTGTAGACGTCTTACTAAGCTGCTGTTTTTGAATGCTTATAAGACACAGGGGGAGATGTACTAAGCAGTGAAAAGAGTGAAGTGAGACAGTGGAGACGTTGCCCATGGCAACCAATCAGCATTGAAGTAACATTTATAATTTGCATAATATAAAATTATACAGAGTAGCTGATTGGTTGTCATGGGCAACTTCTCCAGTGGCTCACTTCTCCACTCTTTTCACTGCTTAGTACATCACAGGGTTCTATTTATAAAGAAATGGTAACCCCTTTCTCTGGAGGTTTTGCCGGAGAAAGGGGTTACCATCACTTTCTCCAGAAAGACTTAAGGCCCATATAGACGGGCCGATGCGGGAGAGATGTGTGCTGAGCGAACCACTCAGCACACATCTCTCACGCCACTCAGCACAGCGCGATCTGTACTGAGCGTGCGGGGGGAGATGGGGGAGGGGGGCGCTCATTTCACCCAGCGGTTGAAGTGTGCGACCCGCTAGATTGGCCTGCATGCAGGCGAATCTAGCACCAGTGATAGCGATGCGTGGAGCTGCGCATCGCTATCGCTGTAGGGGGTACACACGGAGCGGTGATTCTATCAGCATCTATAGAACCCTTTTGGGTTGTGCTGATGCCTCTAATTTTTGTGCTGACAATTATTATGTATAATAATAATAATAATAATAATTATTATTATTATTATTATTATTATTATTATTAGATGTATAATTAATTATTATTAAATGCTTATTGATAAAGGTGTTTTATAAAAAAAAAAAAAGTAAGAATCTATGTCATAGCTGGGACTGTAGAATGAATGAAATGAAGTGTCACAACAGGAATCCTGTACTTAGAAGGTCGGACAGTTTACTATTAATATGGTAATGAGGGTTCTACCAGTACTGGCTCTACGAGAAATACCTGGCCTGTACTAGATATCTTCACCAGTTACAGTTGTCACTAGTCACTGCCTGCTTCAACTGACATAGCATTAGTTAGTCAAATAAGGGCGTTGCTTAAAATAGAATAAAATGATAATATATTATGTTCATAAAGTTTAAGAAATATTTCAAAAATTAGCATCTCACAGAAGCCACAGGTTTTTAGGCGATCTGTCACATGTCCATTGTTTGGGTGTAATGGATAATGGCCCTCATTCCGAATTGTTCGCTCGCAAGCTGCTTTTAGCAGCTTTGCACACGCTAAGCCGCCGCCTACTGGGAGTGAATCTTAGCTTATCAAAATTGCGAACGAAAGATTAGCAGAATTGCGAATAGACATTTCTTAGCAGTTTCTGAGTAGCTCCACACTTACTCGGCATCTGCGATCAGTTCAGTCAGTTTCGTTCCTGGTTTGACGTCACAAACACACCCAGCGTTCGCCCAGACACTCCCCCGTTTCTCCAGCCACTCCCGCGTTTTTCCCAGAAACGGTAGCGTTTTTTCGCACACTCCCATAAAACGGCCAGTTTCCGCCCAGAAACACCCACTTCCTGTCAATCACATTACGATCACCAGAACGAAGAAAAAACCTCGTAATGCCGTGAGTAAAATACCTAACTGCATAGCAAATTTACTTGGCGCAGTCGCACTGCGGACATTGCGCATGCGCATTAGCGACTAATCGCTCCGTTGCGACAAAAAAATAACGAGCTAACAATTCGGAATGACCCCCAATGTGGATAACCTTACAGAAGGCAATAGTTTTATAAATGATTTACAATTTCAGGGCCTGATAAAAGATAAAGTTGCTGTCAAACAGCACTTTCTCCATCATGTGTTTTTGTGCAGGTGCACCTTAGGGGGGTTTCCTGTAGCATAGAAATACTACTACACGCCCGTATTCAGAAGGTGAATATTCTGATAATGGACTGCTAATGCGACTTTACACATGTCATCATGCATACGCATCGCACCGCCTCACTATTTCCATTCTCAGACACAGCTGCCATCAGTGGTATCAAAACTTACATCTATGCTATGCTGGGTCCAAACAAATTCCTCCTCTAGGTATATGCAGAACTCAGAACAAAGGGACAGCTCTGGCTAAAGGCTTATAACACTCACGAGACCCTCAAATTGTTACAGGCCAGCTGCCACCCAAAAATGCCCATCTAGCAGCTGCAGAGAAATGGACGAGATACATCCAACTCAGAATTGCCCAAAGATGTGCAAAGATGCATACGTTTGCAGAGCACGCGCTGTTTGCTAAATTGCGCTTGGTGCAGCCGCATACAGGACTGCTTGTGATTCAGAATCGGGCTCAGGGCCGGATTGCCCATCTGACACTTCTGGCAAATGCCAGAAGCACTGATGAGCCTGTCCAGCCACAAAGAGATTGGGCGGGGCATGCCATGAGGCCAGGCCCCTGTGACTCATGGCACTCCCATGTGAGCCATAACCACGCCCCCTTTTCGAGCACACACTTAAATGCCCGGTCTGACTAACAGCCCCAGTTCATCCCTGATCAGGCTACTATTGTTAAATGTTAGCCACACACAGGGTTGGACTGGCCCATAGGGTTACAGGGGAAACCACCGGTGGGCCCCACTGCCTGTGGGCCCACATCCTCCTCTATGTAGCAGGTTCCAGACTATGCACTTGAGTTCTACATTACACATGTGTTACATTATACTGCACAAGACTATGGTGTAATTTTTACAGTGCATTCCTGTTACTACTCTGGTACATTATCAGGCAAGCACTAGCAGTATTTACTATATATATATTACTCAAAGGGCCCAGACCATGCAGTTTCTAGTGATTAGACAAATCTCTGTGGTGGCTGGCCATAGCCCTAAGCATGGGCCCCTACAACTGCATTCTCCCGGTGGACCCTTCATGTCCCAGTCCGACACTGGCCACACATATATAAGCCCTGCCACTGTCAGACTGGGGCATGATGGGCCCACCGGGGGAATGCAGTGATAGGGGCCCATACTTAGGGGTGTGGCCAGCCTACAAAGGGGGAGTGGCCAGCCTCCACAGAGGCTTGAAATACACAATAGTTTAGTGCAGTGTAATGCAACATATATACCATGTATAATACAAGTGCACAGTCTGGAACCTAATCCCTAGAGGAAGGAGTGGGCACTCAGGCAGTGGGGCCTACCAGTGTTTCCCTGGTACCCCTGTGGGCCAGTCCGACCCTGAGCCCTGCAGTATTAGTCTTGTGCTTGCCCATGCTGGGAATGTGGCTTTAGGTTATCTTGTCCCCACCTATCTCTGCTACATACAGACTAACAGGAGATGAATTATGATTTTAAAAAAAAGATGCTCAGACACCAATCAAACACCAAAACTATAAAAAAGTAACTTAGCACGGCCCTAAAATCTCAAGAATAATAATGAAATTGTTACTATAAAATCTGATTAATATTCATTCTATTTAAGGAAAGAAAGTAACGTGGTTTATATAAAGTAGATAAATAGCAAGTAATATTACTGCAGACATCAACATGAACTCAGAAAAGCAATTAAGCTAATCCACGAGCACCTTATGTTCTGCACAACATCCTGGGAAATAAAGAGTGGCAGATTAATATGACTTCCCTTCCTAGAAAAGAATATTCATACCACGTACTGTAAGTAAATTATTCAGAGTTTACTGGGTAGATGTATTTAGAAGTGAATTGGCATCTCCTGAAATATTGAAATATGCCAGTTAGTGAGCTGCTTTATTCATTTATTGCGTATAATAATGACTACTGGATTCCGTAACCTAGAAGAGGATAAGTTTATACTGTTACTGGGATAAACGCTCCACCGTACCGTCAGAAAGGAAGGTTCATTTAATGCTGTCTCTGTGGACAGATATTTTAGTTATACTTGCTGATTTCACCTAACTGGCTAATCAGTAAATGAGATTGATGAGGTTTGTGCCACGTGCTGGGCCCTTTCCAGCATGTGGAATACCAATAACCGTTGATGGTCAGGTACATCCCATCTTGTCAGCATTGTATTATCTGCTTGGTAGCTTTTCACCAAATGCCTCAGGGTTGCCAAATCCCTGGAATGGTTCCAGTCTAGAAATATGACCATGAATTCAGTTTAATGACATGGCTTCACCAGTCAACAGATCTCCTTCCATTTGACAACGGCAGCCATGAGCAGACGAACATTCTGTGCCTGCCATAAGTAGGTGCGTTTTACAATGGTCCGTCTGAAGGTGCGCTGATAGTGCGTCTTTGTAAGCATACCAGAAAAATTGCACCGCTCATTAGGATGCCCAGGGTCGGACTGGCCCACAGGGGTACCAGGGAAACCACCGGTAGGCCCCATAGCCTGAGAGCCCACTCCTTCCTCTAGGGATCAGGTTCCAGACTATGCACTTGTATTATACATGGTAGATATGTGGCATTACACTGCACTAAAATATTATGTATTTCAAGCCTCTGTGGATGCTGGCCACACCCCCTTTGTAGACAGGCCACACCTCTAAGTATGGGCCCCTATCACTGCATTCCCCCGGTGGGCCCATCATGCCCCAGTCCAACACTGAGGATGCCGATAAGATGCAGCCACTACTGATAATGCATCCACCTCTGTATACACCAAAGTGTACCTAGAGTATAATATTGTTCATTACAGGTGGCCCACTGGTGCCAGCAAGCCTGCCAGGGCATGATAGCATTAGGAGAACCATAAGTGCCAGCATGCATGGGCATCAGGTGTACAGTATGTAACAGCTGTAATAAGTGGGAAAAAGTGGGGTTCGAGGGTATTTCATATGATTTTTTTTAATAAAAAACTTTTAAGATGCAGTGTATGTGTGTACTGTCTTTTACTTAATATTTTTTTTACAGTAGGACTACAGGTGCCAGCTGGGCTTTAATGCCCCGGCATGCTGGCACTTGTGGTTCGCCAAGTTTTATTGTGGCCTTGATGGCTTGCTTGGACCAGTACTCTACCTCTAAAGAATAATATTAATATTTAGAAATTAATAATAATTATTTATCGCCTTTGTACTCACAGCACCATGGGTATGCAGAAGAGCCCTGGGTTGACCAGTCTAGGGCTGGTTGACATTATAGCAGGGGGACCCCACACTGCCACAATGGTCTGGTTCAACCCATTATTAATCAGTGAGGAAAAGTGGTCTCCCCAGACCCCACCATTCTCACCCCCCCCCCCCACCCTTCTCCCCATCTTCTTATTTTTTACTACGTGCCTAGGCTTAGAGCTGGTTATAATTTTGTTGTGGCCCATCTGTTAAAAAGCAGTGTACTGTACTCCTACACTCCACACTGTGCATACACGCTGGACACTAGGACCCAGTGAGGTCTGCCCACCAATCTGATGTATTACTGCACATGTGCTCCAGCCATTCTTTAGTACTGTAAGTGTGTGTGCAGTACTGTAGTAGTGTGACATGGTAGAGACATAAGTCTCCCGCTTAGCTCCAGAGAGACCCCAGTGATTACTTGTATGAAGGTATTACCGCGGGTGGTATTCATGTGACCGCCGGTCAGCTGACCGACAGTCACATGACCTCCTCCACCAGCCCGACGGGTCACTGTCCCGATGGTCGGCATGCCGACCAACAGGGACTATTTCCACTCGTGGGTGTCCACGACACCCATAGAGTGGGAATAGAACCCGTGGCGACTGCAGGTCGCACTGAGCCCACAGCGTGGCGAGCGCAGCGAGCCCGCTAGGGGGTTGCTGCACTCGCCTCTCCCCGCCGGGATCCCGGCGTCGGTATGCTGCCGGGATCCTGGCGCCGGTCAGCCGTACTACACCCATTACCGCAACCCTGCACTGCTACCCATTAGTAGCATAAACTCACCAGCCTAACCCTAACCTTCCCCGGGGGTGCCTAACGCTCCCTCTCCACAGTCTACACCTCCGCCTCACCCCCACCCCCATGATGACTGGATCCCAGTGTTATATTATTTCCAGTGGTGGTCCTACCTAAGGTAACACCAGATGTGGGTATACGTTCTGTTCGTGTGCTGAAGGCATGTGCCAGCAAAAAATAAGATTTTACTTACCGATAAATCTATTTCTCGTAGTCCGTAGTGGATGCTGGGGACTCCGTCAGGACCATGGGGATTAGCGGCTCCGCAGGAGACAGGGCACAAAAATAAAGCTTTAGGATCAGGTGGTGTGCACTGGCTCCTCCCCCTATGACCCTCCTCCAAGCCTCAGTTAGGATACTGTGCCCGGACGAGCGTACACAATAAGGAAGGATTTTGAATCCCGGGTAAGACTCATACCAGCCACACCAATCACACCGTACAACTTGTGATCTGAACCCAGTTAACAGTATGACAACGTAGGAGCCTCTGAACAGACGGCTCACAACAATAACAACCCGATTTTTTTGTAACAATAACTATGTACAAGTATTGCAGACAATCCGCACTTGGGATGGGCGCCCAGCATCCACTACGGACTACGAGAAATAGATTTATCGGTAAGTAAAATCTTATTTTCTCTAACGTCCTAGTGGATGCTGGGGACTCCGTCAGGACCATGGGGATTATACCAAAGCTCCCAAACAGGCGGGAGAGTGCGGATGACTCTGCAGCACCGAATGAGAGAACTCCAGGTCCTCTTTAGCCAGGGTATCAAATTTGTAGAATTTTACAAACGTGTTCTCCCCCCGACCACGTAGTTGCTCGGCAGAGTTGTAATGCCGAGACCCCTCGGGCAGCCGCCCAGGATGAGCCCACCTTCCTTGTGGAATGGGCATTTACATATTTTGGCTGTGGCAGGCCTGCCACATAATGTGCAAGCTGAATTGTACTACACATCCAACTAGCAATCGTCTGCTTAGAAGCAAGAGCACCCAGTTTGTTGGGTGCATACAGGATAACAGCAAGTCAGTTTTCCTGACTCCAGCCGTCCTGGAAACCGATATTTTCAGGGCCCTGACAACATCTAGCAACTTGGAGTCCTCCAAGTCCCTAGTAGCCGCAGGTACCACAATAAGCTGGTTCAGGTGAAACGCTGACACCACCTTAGGGAGAGACTGGGGACGAGTCCGCAGCTCTGCCCTGTCCGAATGGACAATCAGATATGGGCTTTTGTGAGACAAAGCCGCCAATTCTGACACTCGCCTGGCCGAGGCCAGGGCCAACATCATGGTCACTTTCCATGTGAGATATTACAAATCCACAGATTTGAGCGGTTTAAACCAATGTGATTTGAGGAATCCCAGCACTACGTAGAGATCCCACAGTGCCACTGGAGGCACAAAAGGGGGTTGTATATGCAGTACTCCCTTGACAAACTTCTGGACTTCAGGAACTGAAGCCAATTCTTTCTGGAAGAAAATCGACAGGGCCGAAATTTGAACCTTAATGGACCCCAATCTGAGGCCCATATACACTCCTGTTTGCAGGAAATGCAGGAATCGACCGAGTTGAAATTTCTTCGTGGAGCCTTCCTGGCCTCACACCACGCAACATATTTTCGCCACATGTGGTGATAATGTTGTGCGGTCACGTCCTTCCTGGCTTTGACCATGGTAGGAAAGACCTCTTCCGGAATGCCTTTTTCCCTTAGGATCCGGCGTTCAACCGCCATGCCGTCAAACGCAGCCGCGGTAAGTCTTGGAACAGACATGGTACGTGCTGAAGCAAGTCCCTTCTTAGCGGCAGAGGTCATGAGTCCTCTGTGAGTATCTCTTGAAGTTCCGGGTACCAAGTCCTTCTTGGCCAATCCGGAGCCACGAGTATAGTTCTTACTCCTCTACGTCTTATAATTCTCAATACCTTGGGTATGAGAAGCAGAGGAGGAAACACATACACCGACTGGTACGCCCACGGTGTTACCAGAACGTCCACAGCTATTGCCTGAAAGTCTCTTGACCTGGCGCAATACCTGTCCAGTTTTTTGTTCAGGCTGGACGCCATCATGTACACCTTTGGTCTTTCCCAACGGTTAACAATCATGTGGAAAACTTCCCGATGAAGTCCCCACTCTCCCGGGTGGAGGTCGTGCCTGCTGAGGAAGTCTGCTTCCCAGTTGTCCACTCCCGGAATGAACACTGCTGACAGTGCTATCACATGATTTTCCGCCCAGCGAAAAATCCTTGCAGTTTTTGCCATTGCCCTCCTGCTTCTTGTGCCGCCCTGTCTGTTTACGTGGGCGACTGCCGTGATGTTGTCCCACTGGATCAATACCGGCTGACCTTGAAGCAGAGGTCTTGCTAAGCTTAGAGCATCATAAATTGCCCTTAGCTCCAGTATATTTATGTGGAGAAAAGTCTCCAGACTTGATCACACTCCCTGGAAATTTTTTCCCTGTGTGACTGCTCCCCAGCCTCTCAGGCTGGCCTCCGTGGTCACCAGCATCCAATCCTGAATGCCGAATCTGCGGCCCTCTAGAAGATGAGCACTCTGTAACCACCACAGGAGAGACACCCTTGTCCTTGGAGATAGGGTTATCCGCCGATGCATCTGAAGATGCGATCCGGACCATTTGTCCAGCAGATACCACTGAAAAGTTCTTGCGTGGAATCTGCCGAATGGAATCGCTTCGTAATAAGCCACCATTTTTCCCAGGACTCTTGTGCAATGATGCACTGACACTTTTCCTGGTTTTAGGAGGTTCCTGACTAGCTCGGATAACTCCCTGGCTTTCTCCTCCGGGAGAAACACCTTTTTCTGGACTGTGTCCAGAATCATCCCTAGGAACAGCAGACGTGTCGTCGGAAACAACTGCGGTTTTGGAATATTTAGAATCCACCCGTGCTGTCGTAAAACTACTTGAGATAGTGCTACTCCTACCTCCAACTGTTCTCTGGACCTTGCTCTTATCAGGAGGTCGTCCATTTTCTTCGAAGAAGAATCATCATTTCGGGCATTACCTTGGTAAAGACCCGGAGTGCCGTGGACAATCCAAACGGCAGCGTCTGAAACTGATAGTGACAGTTCTGTACCACGAACCTGAGATACCCTTGGTGAGAAGGGCAAATTGGGACATGGAGGTAAGCATCCCTGATGTCCCGGGACACCATATAGTCCCCTTCTTCCTGGTTCGCTATCACTGCTCTGAGTGACTCCATCTTGATTTGAACCTTTGTAAGTGTTCAAATATTTCAGATTTAGAATAGGTCTCACCGAGCCTTCTGGTTTCAGTACCACAATATAGTGTGGAATAATACCCCTTTCCTTGTTGTAGGAGGGGTACTTTGATTATCACCTGCTGGGAATACAGCTTGTGAATTGTTTCCAATACTGGCTCCCTGTCGGAGGGAGACGTTGGTAAAGCAGACTTCAGGAACCTGCGAGGGGAAACGTCTCGACTTTCCAATCTGTACCCCTGGGATACTACTTGTAGGATCCAGGGGTCCTGTACGGCTCCAGCGTCATGCTGAGAACTTGGCAGAAGCGGTGGAAGGCTTCTGTTCCTGGGAATGGGCTGCCTGCTGCAGTCTTCTTCCCTTTCCTCTATCCCTGGGCAGATATGCTTATGGGGACGAAAGGACTGAGGCTGAAAAGACGGTGTCTTTTTCTGCATAGATGTGACTTAGGGTAAAAACGGTGGATTTCCCAGCAGTTGCCGTGGCCACCAGGTCCGATGGACCGACCCCAAATAACTCCTCCCCTTTATACGGCAATACATCTTTGTGCCGTTTGGAATCTGCATCACCTGACCACTGTCGTGTCCATAAACATCTTTTGGCAGATATTGACATCGCACTTACTCTTGATGCCAAAGTGCAAATATCCCTCTGTGCATCTCGCATATATAGAAATGCATTCTTTAAATGCTCTATAATAAATAAAATACTGTCCCTGTCAAGGGTATCAATATTTTCAGTCAGGGAATCCGACCAAGCCACCCCCGCGCTGCACATCCAGGCTGAGGCGATCGCTGTGTGTATATACTTTTTAGGATATTTTCCAGCCTCCTATCAGCTGGCTCCTTGAGGGCGGCCGTATCTGGAGACGGTACCGCCACTTGTTTTGATAAGCGTGTGAGCGCCTTATCCACCCTAAGGGGTGTTTCCCAACGCGCCCTAACTTCTGGCGGGAAAGGGTATACCGCCAATAATTTTCTATCGGGGGAACCCCGCGCCTCATCACACACTTCATTTAATTTATCTGATTCAGGAAAAACTATAGGTAGTTTTTCCACACCCCACATAATACGCTTTTTTGTGGTACTTGTAGTATCAGAAATATGTAACACCTCCTTCATTGCCCTTAACAAGTAACGTGTGGCCCTAAAGGAAAATACGTTTGTTTCTTCACCGTCGACACTGGAGTCAGTGTCCGTGTCTGTGTCTGTGTCGACCGACTGAGGTAAAATGGGCATTATAACGTCCCTGACGGTGTTTTAGACGCCTGGACAGATACTAATATGTTTGCCGGCCGTCTCATGTCGTCAATCGACTTGCAGCGTGTTGACATTATCACGTAATTCCTTAAATAAGCCATCTATTCCGGTGTCGACTCCCTAGAGAGTGACATCACCATTACAGGCAATTTGCTCCGCCTCCCAACATCGTCCTCATACATGTCGACACACACGTACCGACACACAGCACACACACAGGGAATGCTCTGATAGAGGACAGGACCCACTAGCCCTTTGGGGAGACAGAGGGAGAGTTTGCCAGCACACACCAAAAACGCTATAATTATACAGGGACAACCTTTATATAAGTGCTTTTCCCTTATAGCATTTTAATATATGTAGTCATATCGCCAAATCAGTGCCCCCCCCTCTCTGTTTTAACCCTGTTTCTGTAGTGCAGTGCAGGGGAGAGCCTGGGAGCCTTCCCACCAGCATTTCTGTGAGGGAAAATGGCGCTGTGTGCTGAGGAGAATAGGCCCCGCCCCCTTTTCGGCGGGCTTCTTCTCCCGTTTTTCTGAGACCTGGCAGGGGTTAAATACATCCATATAGCCCCCAGGGGCTATATGTGATGTATTTTTAGCCATAAAAAAGGTATTATACATTGCTGCCCAGGGCGCCCCCCCAGCGCCCTGCACCCTCCGTGACCGCTGTGTGAAGTGTGCTGACAACAATGGCGCACAGCTGCAGTGCTGTGCGCTACCTCAGGAAGACTGAAAAGTCTTCTGCCGCCTGCTTCTGGACCTCTTCCATCTTCGGCATCTGCAAGGGGGGTCGGCGGCGCGGCTCCGGGACGAACCCCAGGGTGAGACCTGTGTTCCGACTCCCTCTGGAGCTAATGGTGTCCAGTAGCCTAAGAAGCCAATCCATCCTGCACGCAGGTGAGTTCACTTCTCTCCCCTAAGTCCCTCGATGCAGTGAGCCTGTTGCCAGCAGGACTCACTGAAAATAAATAACCTAAAAACTTTTTCTAAGCAGCTCTTTAGGAGAGCCACCTAGATTGCACCCTGCTCGGACGGGCACAAAAACCTAACTGAGGCTTGGAGGAGGGTCATAGGGGGAGGAGCCAGTGCACACCACCTGATCCTAAAGCTTTATTTTTGTGCCCTGTCTCCTGCGGAGCCGCTAATCCCCATGGTCCTGACGGAGTCCCCAGCATCCACTAGGACGTTAGAGAAAAGGGGTGTGACCATGGGGGTAGGGGGTGTGGCCTTGCAGCCCGGTCCCCAATTTTCATCACTACGGGGGTCCTGGAGATGTGGGCTGCCCCGGGGGCCAGTCTGTGTGCAGTGCCAGCTCCTACACTGTGGCAGGACGGGTGCCGCACATAATGTTACAGTGCAGCACCCGGCTGTCACTGAACAGGAGTTGGCACTTTAGTGTCTCCCCTCAGCAGGTGACACTCGGGTGCGGCCCGCAGCCCTTTTTTGACAACACTGATTATTTCCACAGTACTTAAAATTCAGTGTATCACTTAAATATTCATAAAAATACATGTAAAAGATTCAGGGGCAGATGCATACCTCCCAACTGTCCCGATTTTGGCGGGACAGTCCAGTTTTTCACGGTCTGTCCCGCTGTCCCACCCGCGGGTCGCAGTGTCCCGCAGGTGGGGGGGCAGTTGGGAGATCCCCCCCTGTCACTCGTTGCTCTGAGCAGAGCAGCGGTGAATAGATGCTGTGCGCATGCGCACAGTGTCTATTCACGGCAGAGAGGGACAGTGGGCATGACCAGCAGCTCTCACAGTGCTGTTCATGCCCCCATAATGATGGAAACGGGGGCGTGGCTTGCGATCGTGGCACTTGTCGCGAGGCCACACACCCTTTCCGATAGGCCACGCCCCCTAATTTTGGGGGCGCCTTCGGCGTGCGAAAGTGTCCCTCCTTGCTGCACTCCAATGTTGGGAGGTATGCAGATGTATTAATCTGGAGACGGCATAAGGAAGTGATAAACCAGTGATAAATGCAAGGTGATAAACGCACCAGCCAGTCAGCTCCTAACTGTCAATTTGCATGTTGAAGCTGATTGGCTGGTGCCTTTATCACCTTGCACTTATTACTGGTTTATCGCTTCCTTATGCCTTCTCCAGGTTAATACATCTGTCCCACAGTAGCTTAGAGTACTGTTTTACATAGTAAAGTGTGTATGTATTTTAAACACTCCAAGTCCAACAAGGTACATATAGAGACAATTTTAGATATTATGCTATTGGTTAATTAATGTAGTAGAGTGGCACCCAGGGGTGCTGCAGGGGGGATGTAGTTACACTGCCGGCAGTCAAGATCCCAGCGGTCAGGATACCAATGCCGGAATCCCGACCACTGACAATGCCGCCAGCTGGAATTTCCGGGCTAACAAGGGCTATTCCCACTTGCGGGTGTCCATGACACCCATAGAGTGGGAATAGAACATGTGGACCGTGGTGAGCACAGCGGCTTCGTTGCGCTCGCTCCCCTGACAGCATTCTAGCAGCCGGGAGCCTGGCGTCAGTATGCTGATCGACGGAATTCCGGCTGCCGGCATCCCATACCCAAAGGTTGGTGGTCCAGGACCAAATCACATTTATTGAGGGAGGCAAACCAGTGCTCGCGGCTGTTTATCATCAAATAAATGGACAAACAGAAGCACAGCCATGCCCACCACCAAATATTCTACCCTAGAATGTCAAGTAAGCTCAATTTACTTAATTTAATACTTTTTTTTTTATAAATTTCTCTATAAGAACCTTTTGGCCTAGCGGTGACATACCAAATTCTGATACTCCTTGGTGCCGTAACTAAGGAAAGTTTGGAAACCACTGATTACTTATATAATAACATAAATCCAGCTCATGTGTTATCTAGAATTGCTTTATTGCCCCCTATTATACTTTATTACACTTCAACTTTAGCATCTGTTCCATATCTTACTTACTATTCTTTTCAACCAGATTCCGACTGGCCTCTATTTTACTGAACTTGTCCACATTCTTCTTGCAGGAGGTTAGTAGTTCTTCTCTAATGCCAGCCATAGCCTGCGCCAGTCTTTCTCCCTCCATAGTCACTGTGTAGGTAGGTAGCGGTGGTATCGGAGGAGCATTTCTTATGACTATCTGAAACTCCTGTAGAAATACAGTATGCAGGCATTGGAGGAGAGGAGTTAGACATTATGCACTGTCTTTAAATAATTTGATGCATATAACACAATCTATAAAAACATGTACAGATTATTTAGATGGAAAATAACATAAAAGTTAAATAGCCTGGAGCACTGGAGGGCAGACACAGGCATGCCTGATTATCCATGCTCCCTGTCATTATATACCCTTAGGAGGAGATTTATCAAAACTTGGAGAGAGAGAAAGGACTAGCCAAAGGGGAGAGATAAAGTACTAGCCAAACAGCGCCTCTCATTTACAGGCTGTGTTTGAAAAAGAACAGGAACTGATTGGTTGATACTTTGGGATCTATTTACTAAGCCTTGGATGGAGATAAAGTGCCAGCCAATCAGCTCCTTACTGTCATGTCACAGGCTGTGTTTGAAAAATGACAGGAGCTGGGTGACTGGTAAATCTCCATCCACTTTATCTCTCTCCAAGGCTTAGTACATAGATCCCTATAGCTCTCTCCACTTTATCTCTCTCCAAACTTTGATAAATCTCTCCCTCATACCACTCACTAGCTTTACACATGTTTATTGTTAGACAGCTTTTATTGTACAGCAGAGGAACTACCTTTTACTTCTGCAAGTTTCCCCACCTCCTAATTAAAATCAGGCGTTAGAGCTTACTGTACCTTCCCATAATTAAGCAACAATATAAAGAGCACACATTACGTAACAAGCAGAGAAACATTAGCATAAGCAAGTAATAATATTGTCCTAGCGTCAGTCTTTTCGTTAAGTCTGACTGGAGCAACCATGTATAGTCACATTTCCTTGTGGCTTTGGACACATTGGGGTCCCATTAATTAAGAGACAATTGTGGGTAATGTGCCTTTGGAATGGCATTAGAACATAAGCAATGGTATCCTTTGTCACCTTAAATCATGATTAATTCACCTAGAAATCACTCATTAAAGTCAGCAACGCAATAGGGGTGCGTAATACACATAGCCAGCTCCCTCTCACATGCATATACCCAGCCCTGAACCAGACACCTCCCTCTCACACATTTATACCCCAGTCACCTCCCTCTTACACACATATACCCCAGTCACCTCCCTCTAACACACATATACCTCAGTCACCGCACTCTCACACACATATACCCTAGCCAGTTCCCCCTCACATGCATATACCCCAGCCCTGCACCAGACACCTCCCCCTCACACACATATACCCCAGACACCTACCTCTTACACACATATGCCCCAGACACCTCCCTCTTACACACATATGCCCCAGACACCTCCCTCTTACACACATATACCTCAGTCACCGCACTCTCACACACATATACCCTAGCCAGCTCCCTCTCACATGCATATACCCAGCCCTGAACCAGACACCTCCCTCTCACACATTTATACTCCAGTCACCTCCCTCTTACACACATATACCCCAGCCACCTCCCTCTAACACACATATACCTCAGTCACCGCACTCTCACACACATATACCCTAGCCAGTTCCCCCTCACATGCATATACCCCAGCCCTGAACCAGACACCTCCCCCTCACACACATATACCCCAGACACCTCCCTCTTACACACATATGCCCCAGACACCTCCCTCTTACACACATATGCCCCAGACACCTCCCTCTTACACACATATACCCCAGCCACCTCCCTCTCACACATATACCCCAGCCACCTACCTCTCACACACCTATACCCCAGACACCTCCCTCTCACACACATATGCCCCTGACACCTCCCTCTCACACACATATGCCCCAGACACCTCCCTCTTACACACATACGCTCCAGACACCTCCTTCTCACAGACATATGCCCCAGACACCTCCCTCTCACACACATATATCCAGGGATGGACTGGTCTTCGAAATCAGCCCTTGCATGTGCGTGCATGGGGGCGCGCGGGCACTAAAGTCAGGGGCGTGCCGCGAGTCAGGGGGACGTGGACTTGCGGCATGCCCCCGTTTCCATGGAGATTGAAGGGCAGGGGCGCGCAATCAGCACATGGAGGCATGCCGCGAGTCATGGGGGCATGGACTCACGGCACGCCTTCATTTCTATGGAGATGAGAGGGGAGGCGGGGGAGCGAGCAGAGCAGAGAGACAGAGGCTGCGCTGCGTGCGGCCTTCCCGGCTCTCTGCCTGACAGGACTGGCCCACAAGCCCATCGGCCCTTGTGGCATTTGCCAGAAGTGCCAGATGGGCAGTCTGGCCTAAATATACTCCAGACACCTCTCTCTCACACACATATACCCTAACCAGCTCCCTCTCACACACATATGCCCCAAACACCTCCCTCTCACTCACATATACCCCAGTCTCCTCCCTTTCACACACATATACCCCAGCCACCTCCGTCTCACACACATATATCCCAGCCACCTCCCTCTCACACACATATATCCCAGCCACCTCCCTCTCACACGCATATACTTCAGCCACCTCCCTCACACACATATACCCCAGACACATCCCTTTCACACACATATACCCCAGCCACCTCCCTCTCACACACATATATCCCAGCCACCTCCCTCTCACACACATATATCCCAGCCACCTCCCTCTCACACGCATATAGTCCAGCCACCTCCCTCACACACATATACCCCAGACACATCCCTTTCACACACATATACCCCAGCCACCTCCCTCTCACACACATATATCCCAGCCACCTCCCTCTCACACACATATATCCCAGCCACCTCCCTCTCACACATATATACTCCAGCCACCTACCTCTCACACACATATATCCCAGTCACCTACCTCTCACACACATATACCCCATACACATCCCTCATACATACATATACCCCATCCACCTACCTCTCACACACATATACCCCAGTCACCTCCTTCTCACACCCATATACCCAAACCAGCTCCCTCTCACATGCATATACCCAGCCCTGAACAAGACACCTCCCTCTCACACACATATGCCCCAGACACCTCCCTCTCACACACGTATACCCCAGCCACCTACCTCTCACACACATATACCCCAGTCACACCCCTCTCACACACATATACCCTAACCAGCTCCCTCCCACATGCATATAACCCAGCCACCTACCTCTCACACACATATACCCCAGCCTCCTACCTTTCAAACACATATACTCCAGCCACCTATCTCTCACACACATATTTCCCAGTCACTTATCTTTCACACATACTTTATATGCTACTGCACCAGACACCTCCCTCTCACACACAAATACCCCAGCCACCTACCTCTCACACACATATACCCCAGCCACCTACCTTTCAAACACATATACTCGAGCCACCTACCTCTCACACACATATATCCCAGTCACTTATCTTTCACACATACTGTATATGCTACTGCCCCAGCTACCTCCCTCTCACACACAAATACCCCAGCCACCTACCTCTCACACACATATACCCCAGCCACCTACCTTTCAAACACATATACTCGAGCCACCTCCCTCTCACACACACATATTCCAGCCACCTCCCTCTCACACACATATATCCCAGCCACCTCCCTCTCACACATATATACTCCAGCCACCTACCTCTCACACACATATATCCCAGTCACCTCCCTCTCACACACATATACCCAAACCAGCTCCCTCTCGCATGCATATACCCAGCCCTGAACCAGACACAAATATGCCCCAGACACCTCCTTCTCACACACATATACCCCAGCCACCTCCCTCTCACACACATATACCCCATACACATCCCTCATACATACATACATATACCCCATCCACCTACCTCTCACACACATATACCCCAGTCACCTCCCTCTCACACACATATACCCAAACCAGCTCCCTCTCACATGCATATACCCAGCCCTGAACAAGACACCTCCCTCTCACACACATATGCCCCAGACACCTCCCTCTCACACACGTATACCCCAGCCACCTACCTCTCACACACATATACCCCAGTCACTCCCCTCTCACACACATATACCCTAACCAGCTCCCTCCCACATGCATATAACCCAGCCACCTACCTCTCACACACATATACCCCAGCCTCCTACCTTTCAAACACATATACTCCAGCCACCTATCTCTCACACACATATTTCCCAGTCACTTATCTTTCACACATACTTTATATGCTACTGCACCAGACACCTCCCTCTCACACACAAATACCCCAGCCACCTACCTCTCACACACATATACCCCAGCCACCTACCTTTCAAACACATATACTCGAGCCACCTACCTCTCACACACATATATCCCAGTCACTTATCTTTCACACATACTGTATATGCTACTGCCCCAGCTACCTCCCTCTCACACACAATTACCCCAGCCACCTACCTCTCACACACATATACCCCAGCCACCTACCTTTCAAACACATATACTCGAGCCACCTCCCTCTCACACACATATATCCCAGCCACCTCCCTCTCACACACATATATCCCAGCCACCTCCCTCTCACACATATATACTCCAGCCACCTACCTCTCACACACATATATCCCAGTCACCTCCCTCTCACACACATATACCCAAACCAGCTCCCTCTCGCATGCATATACCCAGCCCTGAACCAGACACAAATATGCCCCAGACACCTCCTTCTCACACACATATACCCCAGCCACCTCCCTCTCACACACATATACCCCATACACATCCCTCATACATACATATACCCCATCCACCTACCTCTCACACACATATACCCCAGTCACCTCCCTCTCACACATATATACCCAAACCAGCTCCCTCTCACATGCATATACCCAGCCCTGAACAAGACATCTCCCTCTCACACACATATACCCCAGACACCTCCCTCTCACACACGTATACCCCAGCCACCTACCTCTCACACACATATACCCCAGTCACTCCCCTCTCACACACATATACCCTAACCAGCTCCCTCCCACATGCATATAACCCAGCCACCTACCTCTCACACACATATACCCCAGCCTCCTACCTTTCAAACACATATACTCCAGCCACCTATCTCTCACACACATATTTCCCAGTCACTTATCTTTCACACATACTTTATATGCTACTGCACCAGACACCTCCCTCTCACACACAAATACCCCAGCCACCTACCTCTCACACATATACCCCAGCCACCTACCTTTCAAACACATATATCCCAGTCACTTATCTTTCACACATACTGTATATGCTACTGCCCCAGCCACCTCCCTCTCACACACATAGATACCCTAGCTCTGCCTCAGCCTGCTCAGTATGATGTATAATACCCCCATGGCAGCTCCACCTCACTCACACACACACACACACACACACACACACACACACACACATACATACCCTAAACACCTCAGTCACACACACATATACCCAGCCCTGCCCCATCCGCCTCCTTCTCACAAACATATACCTAGCCCTTCCTCCTAAACTTGCCTCTCACGCACATATAGACCCTGCCACATCCACCTCCCTCTCACATATACTCTAGCCCTGCCCCATCCATCGACCTCTCACCTCCCTCTTACACATATATACCTAGGGATGGCCATCAACCATCGATGTCCCAAAACCATCAAAGGTCTATGGCTAATGTTGAATACTTTGGCCATCGATGGCATATAATCAGTTCGTTTTCCGCTATCAATGGTAGCGGCATGTCCGATATCCCCCCCCAATATTTTCAGGGCTGCTGCACAGGGCTGCTAGGATGTTTGTCAGCAGCCCTGCTCTAGCCCCAGCTTGAATTCGATGTCACGCTATTACAGGCTGAGCTGTCATTCACAGCTAAGCCCCGCCCCCAGCTCTCACATAGAAGCAGTGCCAGCCACCACGCATGTGAATAAAGAACGATGGTTAAACAACTGATGGCAACACAAAGAATAGTTTCATGCCGTTAATGGTTTGTGTCACAGTGGTCACCATCACCATTGATGGTAACCATCGATAAAGGCACCACCAATGGTCATCACTACATATACCTCAGCCACCTTCCTCTCACAGATACAGTATATACCCTTACCCTAGCCATGCCTCACCGCTGTCAGTTGAAGTTTCCCAGTGTGCTAGTTGGTCTGCCACAATCCTGCAGACATAATGTTGCCTTCTCTCTGACTTCTGATATACGTGATGCTTCTTTGTGTTCCCATGTATTTGCTAATCCATATTGTCGGTTGTTTTGTCTCCTCCACGGTGGCACCCATTTTGTTGAGGACATTTCTATACAGATATATTCTCGTCTGCAGCTGCAAAGGTGGGCCCTCTCTCTGCCCCATCCCGAGACAGCAATCCAGGAAGTCCCCTCTGATGGCATCCTTGATTCTTCGCATTGTAAGGACTTCCTGGTTTATGACCCGGGAGGTCAATTGTGCTCGCACGGCCTTTGGCCTGTGCTGCGCATGTGCAAGCAACAGGTTGGTCAGAGAGGGATCATTCGGCTCTGTGTGGAAAAGAGCCCGTAGGTCTCTCTAGGGCAATGCCTACCAGGTACAAGTGAAACTTTCCGGAGCTTGATACATATAGATAGGACTCTAATTTACCTTTAGTACAGTACATCCCATCTATAATCTGCTGTGATTTTGGGCCATTGTGTTACAAATTATTCTGTGTAAATTTTCATTGCAATTATGTAAACTATAACTTTAACAGCAAAAAATGTTACGAGAAAAACACACCCTTCTTTCTGAAAATGAAACTTTGCTCTGCCTGGAAATTCCACAGATTTTATTACAAACCTTTATGACCACTGGTTTGTGCAAGCAAAAATATGCAGCGTATTCAAGCACTGCATTTCTGAAATGTTTTGAAAAACAGTATGACGTACTGATTCACATCCATGAGCCACTGAGACTTTGGACTAGCCGAGATGCTGGGAGACTGAGAGTGTGGAGGTGACGTGCCTATACCCACTGAATGTCTAGATCACAGGTTCTCAAACTTCAACTGTGTGGGGTCCTGAGGACCGAGATTGAGAACCACTGGTCTAGATGCTTATGGTGCTTGCCGCCCCTTAGTCCAACCAACTGGGAGTGTGGTCCTGGAATCACATGGGGCATGGAATGCCTTCCGTGCAATCCTAGGCCACACAAAGGTACTATACCCTCAAAAACGCCCACGTTCATCTTGCATTAATTATGGTCTTTGTGATAATGTGACAGCTGCTCCTGTAACCACCTGTACTGGTACTAATACCAACTCTGACCACAGCGGCAATAGACTTCAGTGCCTGATACTTTGCAGTCAGTTCTCCTCATTAGATCAAAAGAGTACGTAGGATCATAAGGATCTGAAGGTACATGGAGCTTGTTAAATTGCACATACAGTAAATACAAGTTATTCAGATGGAAATTGCCATTTCCGTATGAAAAAGAAAGGAAGAGAAAGGGTTCGAAATGCCCTATGGTGGTGCACCACCATAGGGCATTTTGAACCCTTTCTCTTCCTTTCTTTTGCAGATTTATTTTGCCTGTGGTAGCACCCCCCAAATGGTTAGGAATAACATTGACGTGTTCTTGATAATAAAAATGGGGGTCATTTACTCAATATGAATTAACCTGTGCGACCAGTACTACAGCCATTTCCGTATGAAGGTTGGGGGAAAAGGGCTTTTAATAACTAGTCCCCAAAGTCTTTAAATGAACTCACCTGTAGGAAAAGTACGGCATCGGTGGTATGTAACAGCTTATCTCCATCATGTTGCCTATCCTGAAGTTGATCTCTTTTCACTTGTAAATCACCTATAATCTGCTCGATAAGGTCTACAGCGGCCCGTTCCTTGTTCTCTAATTGTGCTTTCACTTCTTCCTGCTGTCTCTGGAGTTCTCGGATGAGATCCTTGAAGCTGTGGTCCACAGTTGACTTCTGGTTGGTTGTGAAATTCTGCAAATAGGAAATATTCAAACATAAAAATTGTATTCACTGTTAGGCAACATAGTCACCGTATTGTACATGTCAGCAAAAGTGCCAATAGTGTACACATAACCCTGTCATACTGTGTCACCGAGCGCTTTCTCATTGTGACTAATCTATTCATTCTCAGCACAATTTACAGTTGTTTTATGCGTATACACTTTTAAAGCTATAACTTGGATGAATATGGATATAGCAAATAATAGGATCCAGTCAAGATCCTTTCGGTCGGGATTCCAGCAGTCAGAATACCGATGCCGGATTCCCAAAACTACTCAGAATGCTGACGCTGGCGTCCTGAATAGGGTGCCCAGGCAGGAGGTTAGGTTTAGGCTGCAGGAAGGGGGGGGGGGGGGGGGGGGTTAGGTTTATGCTGTGGGGAGGGGGTGTAGATTCAGGCACCTCCAGGGAGAGTTAGGCTGCAGGATTAGGTATCCCCAGGAGGGTTAGGTTTAGGCTGCGCGAGAGAGGGGGTTAGGTTTTGGTAACCCCAGGGAGGGTTAGGGTTAGGCTGCGTTGTCCGGACCACGTCTCCCAATAGGAGCATCGATGTCCAGAAAATGCGGCATCACCGCCACCCCAACCCCCACCCGCCAGCTCTTAAACCGTTATAGCGTGCAATTGCAGCTTAAGACCACACGTATGCACGCACCAAACAGCGATTTCCGCACTTCTGAGAGGCTAGCTGAATTAGCCCTTATATACAATTATTAATATTATTATGATATCGCCATCTGCATTAACACTGTTCACAGGAGTGGTTCAATGGTTGTTTAGTATAATAACATAATGGGATAGATGCAATTATTTAATAAAGGGTATTTGCTATTACATTTTTATAAACCTAGAATTGTTTCTACAACGTTGCAAACTGTTTCATTAATTTTATTTTAATTACCACTTTATACACAGAGCAAAATGCCAAGCTTTTATTTTATATTTGTGTCTTATTTATCTTGTATTCACAGTGAGGCCACACCCCCTGCCGTATTCCGAGCCTCTGACAGGCAGAGGTGGTCGCTGGGCGGGAGGGGGTGGATCGGCGGCGTTTGGCCGCCGTTTAGTGGGCGCAGTCCGGGCAATGCAGGCATGCCCGGACCGTTGCGGGGCGGACAGGCCGCGGCGGCTGCGTGATGTCACACGCAGCCGCTGCAACACGGGCTGCGACGAGTAGCTCCCTGCCAGCGCGTAGGAGATGCGCTGGCTGGGAGCTACTCTTACAGTACAAAAGCATCGCCGCTGTGCGATGCTTTTGTACTTATGCGACGGGGTAGGGCCTGACATGCAGGGCGGACTAGCCCTGTGCTGGGCGTCCCCCCGCATGTCAGTGTGCCTGATCGTAGCTGTGCTAACTTTAGCACAGCTACGATCAACTCTGAATCACCCCCTCAGTGTGAAAAGGAGCTTGGTCAGTATTTTTGATGTTAATCTTTAATGCTTTTTTTTAAGAGGTGTGGTGGGAGGTGGGATTAGGTTTATACTGACATCCAGAACATGAACATGTTTAAAACAAACTGGACAATTATTATACCATTCAGAATACGGGTGACAGAAATGAAAGGAAACATCAGGGTACACACAGTTGCCAGATACACAGCCATAATGTGAGCAATATGCAAACATATGAAAATCTAAGTTGACTGTTTGGATATTTATAACAGGATTTGCCTGAACACGTCTTCCTGTGAGTGACCTGCTTTGTTGTCAGGTGGAGTAAGATGGAGACCCTTTCAGTGCTAGGAACATGGGGCCTAATTCAGACCTGATTGCTAGCAAGTGATTTTTGCACTGCTGCGATCAGATAGTCGCCGCCTACAGGGGAAGTGTATTTCAGCTGTGTAAGTGTGCGAACGCATGTGTAGCAGAGCTGTACAAGCAGATCTTGTGCAGTCTCTGCGCAGCCCAGGACTTACTCAGCCGCTGCGATCACTTCAGCCTGTTCGGGACCAGAACTGACGTCCGGAACCCTCCCTGCAAACGCTTGGACACGTCTGCGTTTTTCCAACCACTCCCTGAAAACGGTCAGTTGCCACCCACAAACGCCCTCTTCCTGTCAATCTCCTTGCAATCGTCTGTGCGAATGGATTCTTCGCACAAACCCATTGCTGGGCGGCGATCCGCTTAGTACCCGTGCTATGTGCCTGCGCATTGCGGTGCATACGCATGCGCAGTTTAGACCTAATCGCAGGCTGTGAGAAAACGCAGCCTAGCGATCAGGTCTGAATTGCCCCCATAGATTCTACTGTCCTAGCAGTGATATGGGTATCAGAGCAACAGTGGTGTGCGGTGAGGTCAGTAGTTTGTGAGGCACTGCATCCATAATGTATGCCGAGGCCCGACATTGACCCTCTACCACCACCGAGCTGATGCCCTCTACCGCCCCACAAACTGATGCCCACTATCGCCACAGACGCCAATGTACTACAAAATTGCCACCATCAACCAACCCGGCACCTTTGCCACTAATTTGCATCTCGGTCCGATGCAGCCACCGCCAATGCCCGCAGCCTGCCTGATTAAACTTGCGAAGAGCAGGCAGCTAATATATTGTCAATTTTATAAAATAAAAAATAAATATTATGGAGAGGGTGACGCCAGGGAGAGGAGGACAGCAGTGGGTGACAGAGAGAGGTTGACAGCAGTGGGTGACAGACTGAGGGTGACAGGTAGAGGATGACAATGACAGCATTGGGTGACAGAGAGAGGTTGATGCTGGGGAGAGGGTGACAGAGAGAGGTTGACGCTGGGGAGAGGGTGACAGAGAGAGGTTGACGCTGGGGAGAGGGTGACAGAGAGGGAGTGACACTGACAGCATTGGGTGACAGGGAGAGGGTGACGCCAGGGAGAGGGTGACAGAGAAAAGGTGGCACTGACAGTATTGGATGACAGGGAGAGGGTGACACCAGGGATAGGGTGACACTGACAGCATTGGGTAACAGGGAGATGGTGATGCCAGGGAGAAAGTGTCAGAGAGAGGGTGACACTGACAGCATTGGGTGACAGGGAGATGGTGACGCTTGGTAGAAGGTGACAGAGAGAGGGTGATGTCAGGGAGAGGGTGACAGAGAGAAGGTGACACTGACAGTATTGGGTGACAGGGAGAGGTTGACGCCAGGGAGAGGGTTACACTGACAGCATTGGGTAACAGGGAGAGGGTACTAGGGCATACTTGCCTACATGACCCTCTCCATGAGGGAGAAAATGCTCTGTTGCTGCTCTTTCCTGGTAATGTATGATTGCCATCACCTGTGGTGAGCCAGTTAATTGATAAGAAAGGTGTTTCACCACAGGTGATGGCAACAGAGGCGGAACTACCGGCAGTGCAAGCAGTGCGTTGCACTGGGGCCCGCCTCTGTTCAGGGGCCCAAGCATGTAATGAGTCAAACTTACTCATTACATGCCGCTGTGCGCTGTGGGCAACCGCTGCCCGCAGCGCACAGCCGCCCGGAGAGAGAGGAGAGGAGCGGCGCGCACTGCAGCGGTACGGGGTAAGGTGGAGGACGGAGGTGAAGGAGGGAGCCGCAGCAGCGCTTTGTTACTGGTGGAGGCGCTGCTGCTGCTGCTCCTCTGCTTCACTATAGGCTGTCTCTGAGAACAGCCTATAGTGAAGCAGAGGGGCAGCAGCAGCAGCGCCTCCACCAATAACACAGCGCTGCTGCGGCTCCCTCCTCCACCTCCCTCCTCCTTCTTCTCTACTGCCCGGGAAGCTGCACAAGGAGCCTGAGCCAACAGAGAGGGTAAGTATATATTTTTTTTCTTTCTTTCTTTCTTTCTTTCTTTCTTTCTCTTTCTTTTTTATTTGTTGGGACTGCCTGCCGCAATGTGTAAAAAGGGGGAATCAGCCTGCCGCAATGTGTAAAAAGGGGGGACTGCCTGCCGCTATGTATAAAAATGGGGAATCTGCCTGCCGCTATGTATAAAAATGGGGAATCTGCCTGCCGCAATGTGTAAAAAGGGGGAATCTGCCTGCCGCAATGTAAAAATGGGGAATCTGCCTGCCGCAATGTGTAAAAAGGGGGAATCAGCCTGCCGCAATGTGTAAAAATGGGGAATCTGCCTGCCGCTATGTATAAAAATGGGGAATCTGCCTGCCGCTATGTGTAAAAAGGTAGAATCTGCCTGCCGTAATGTGTAAAAAGGGCACGCTGTCTGCCGTTATGTGTAAAAAGTGTATGCTGTCTGCCGTAATGTGTAAAATGGGGATGCTGTCTGCCGTTATGTGTAAAAAGTGTATGCTGTCTGCCGTAATGTGTAAAATGAGGACGCTGTCTGCCGTAATGTGTAAAAAGTGCACGCTGTCTGCCGCTATGTGTAACGAGGGCACGCTGTCTGCCGCTATGTGTAACGAGGGCACGCTGTCTGCCATTATGTGTAAAAAGTGTATGCTGCCTGCCGTAATGCGTAAAAAGGGGATGCTGTCTGCCGCTATGTGTAACGAGGGCACGCTGTCTGCCATTATGTGTAAAAAGTGTATGCTGTCTGCCGTAATGTGTAAAATGGGGACGCTGTCTGCCGTAATGTGTAAAAAGTGCACGCTGTCTGCCGCTATGTGTAATGAGGGCGCGCTGTCTGCCGCTATGTGTAACGAGGGCACGCTGTCTGCCATTATGTGTAAAAAGTGTATGCTGTCTGCCGATAGTGTAAAAAGGGGATGCTGTCTGCCGCTATGTGTAACGAGGGCACGCTGTCTGCCATTATGTGTAAAAAGTGTATGCTGTCTGCCGTAATGTGTAAAATGGGGACGCTGTCTGCCGTAATGTGTAAAAAGTGCACGCTGTCTGCCGCTATGTGTAACGAGGGCACGCTGTCTGCCGTTATGTGTAAAAAGTGCACGCTGTCTGCCGTTATGTGTAAAAAGGGGAATCTGTTCGCTGTAAGGTGTAAAAGGGTCTCTACCTGGTGTAGTGGTGCTACTGTGCGGCGTAATTTGAAGAATGGAGACTACTGTGCACCGTTTTATGAATTGGTATTATTTTGTGGACACACCCCTTCCCCACGAAGCCACGCCACTATGTATTTTTGCGCGCGCCTACGGCGCGCACTGCCCATGGGGTGGACTTGGATGGGATGGGGGGGGGGGCCAAAGCATTTTGTCGCACCTGGGCCCACCGCTTGCTTGTTCCGCCACTGGATGGCAATCATACATTACCAGGAAAGTCCAGAAACAGAGCATTTTCTCCCTCATGGAGAGGGTCAGGTAGGCAAGTATGTACTAGGGAGAGCACATTAAAATACAACATAAACAGTACAGCCTGGGTCCGCAGAACAGCATGAGTGAGCTAACATCATCATGTCACACTGAAGTCACTCTCCCCTGCCAACCCGCGCCCACCGCCACAGCCGGTAAGAGAAGCGGAAACAACAAACCTGCTGTGTTCAGTGGGTCTCCTCCTCCAGCACTTTATAGCTAAGCTGCTTCGCCTGTACTGCACTGGCCGGTGAGTGCCCCGCAAGCTGTGGTGATGTAGGCCGCAACAGGGATCCCAAAAGTGGGGCCGGAGCAATTGGGAGAGGAGAGGGGATCGCAGCACTTTCTCCCCCTCGGGTCGGACTGCAATTACTCAATTTGTCAGCAGCTGCGAGCTCAGCCTGTCAGCTGCCGTGCATTGCTGCTGGACGGGCTGGGGGACGGGTGGGTGCGTACAATTTAATATAAATAATAAATACAAATATTTCTAGATGACAGGGTGGGCATTACCTTGGTGTCCACCCCCGCCCCCCGGAATCCGACTCTGCCCAATCACATCAGTCTCAGTGACATGGGCATGCTTTCATATGGGCTGACAGCACGCCCCTGTCAAACAGGCACTTCTTTAGGTGCCGCTTATAGGGCTTTTTTTAATGGGATTCTGCTGCCTGATGCTTGGCCCCGGCCCCCATTTCCGGCCCTTTTACATTGACAACAGGAGGCACCGAAAGCTGTGCCTCCAAACACATTTAAAACAGAGGTAAAAATGATTCAAATAATACAAAGGCTAAAGTATATTGTTTTATTTTAATAATTAATGACAGGGGAGGCACTGCCTCCACTGCCTCCCCTGACCACACGTCCCTGCAGAGCAACACTCCGAAACAATGTTACCTGGGGTAGGCAGGAGTGGGGTGTAGGGGCAATGGCTCTAATTGCTTCCCCTGGTACCCCCAATGAAGCCATGGGCCCATTTGTTACAACCTCAGGTGTATAACTGTATATATACATGAAAGCCTAATGTTGGAACAACCGTTAGAAGACTTTGGCTTGCAATGGACCCTTGTTCAGATAAGGCTGACACTGTGATCCCTGATTCATTATTTCTAATATCCATATTGTGAGAAGCATTATTATACACATGGTTAATACAACGTAAAGTTTCAGGGCCTGATTCGCCGTCTGTGTTTGCATTTTCTGCCTGTGGCATGTTAGTGACTGAATTTGTAAGAACTGAGAAGCCCACTTAGAGCATCTCCAGACACTGCAATTGTGTTTGGTGCACCTTTAGACGAAACCATTGATCGCACCTTAGCTCAATATATTAGCGTCTGGAACAACTACTGGGATTCTGTGCACACACAATCAGGATACAGGCATGGTACAACTTGGATGCATGCCATACTTGCCTAGGCCCTCATTCAGAGTTGTTCGCTCGTAAGCGGATTTTAGCAGATTTGCTCATGCTAAGCCGCCGCCTACTGGGAGTGAATCTTAGCATCTTAAAATTGCGAACGATGTATTCGCAATATTGCGATTACACACCCCGTAGCAGTTTCTGAGTAGCTTCAGACTTACTCGGTATCTGCGATCAGTTCAGTGCTTGTCGTTCCTGGTTTGACGTCACAAACACACCCAGCGTTCGCCCAGACACTCCCCCGTTTCTCCAGCCACTCCTGCGTTTTTTCCGGAAACGGTAGCGTTTTTTCCCACACGCCCATAAAACGGCCAGTTTCCGCCCAGTAACACCCACTTCCTGTCAATCACACTCCGATCGCCAGAACGATGAAAAAGCTGTGAGTAAAATTCCTAACTGCATAGCAAATTTACTTGGCGCAGTCGCAGTGCGAACATTGCGCAAGCGCACTAAGCGGAAAATCGCTGCGATGCGAAGATTTTTTCCGAGCGAACAACTCGGAATGACCCCCCTTAGCTCAATATATTAGCGTCTGGAACAACTACTGTGATTCTGTGCACACACAATCAGGATACAGGCATGGTACAACTTGGATGCATGCTCAGTACAAAAAAAATCTATATTGCTGATCATGTGACCTTTCTCTGCGGGGGTACATTCCAATCATTCAGCAAAAAAATTCTGCCAGTAAAATAATCTGTCTAGCAAGAATGAATAACTATTTTAACTAGGGATGTGCGCCGGCTCATATCTCGGGTTTTGGGTTCTTGTTTTGGATCTGTATCTCCTTCCTGTTTTGAATCCAGTGGCGTATCTATAATGGGTGCAGTGTGCACACGGCCCCTACATCCAGTGGGGGCCCACACCGCACACACTGCACCCATTTCTTCTGTATACTTACCTTTCTGGTGTCCGGGTGTGGGTCCCCTCCTCTCCCAAGTCCCCTAGCCGGCAGCTGCAGCAGCGCTGTTAGCGCTCTGTCTGAGCACTAGAGACTCTGGCACAGCGCCAGAGTCTACAACGCATGCTTAGTTCTCCGAAAAAAATGGCTGCCGCACCATTTTTTAGGAGACTTGCGCATGCGCTGTAGACTCTGGCGCTGTGCCAGAGTCTCTAGTGCTCAGACAGAGCGCTAACAGCGCTGCTGCCGGCTACGGGATTGGAGAGGAGGGGGCCCACACCCGGAGACTGGACACGGGTCCCCTCCTCTCTAGATACGCCCCTGTTTAGATCTGTATTTGTTTTGCCAAAACTTCCCTTGCGAGTTTTGGATCTGTATTTTACATTTTTTTGTACATCATAAAAACAGCTAAAATCACAGAATTTGTTCCTGTTTTTGTTCCTACAGTATTATTAACCTCAATAACATTCATTTCCAGGCAATTTTGACCACCTCACAGCTCACAATATTGTTTTCATCCATCTCTTCTCAACATGCATACCTTTTGCCTTGCCCAGTAAAACATAGGGGGTAATTCAGAGTTGATCGCAGCAGCCAATTTGTTAGCAGTTAGGCAAAACCATGGGGGTCATTCCGACCCGTTCGCTCGCTGAATTTTATCGCAGCCGAGCGAACGGGTACCCACTGCGCATGCGCTGGCGCCATAGTGCGCCGGCGCATGTCAGACGGCCTAAGGCCGTAGCTGGGCTGCGATCGCCTCTGCCTGTCGCTGGACGGGAGGGGGCGGAAAGGCGAGTTTGGCCACCGTTTCGTGGGCACGGTTCAGCCAACACAGGCGTGGCCGGTCCGTGCGGGGAGTGGCAACGAGTAGCTCCCAGCCAGCACGCTAAAGCTGCGCTAGTTGGGAGCTACTCTTGAAGTGCAAAGGCATCACCGCTGTGTGATGCCTTTGCACTTCTGCGGGGAGGGGACGGACTGACATGCGGACTAGCCCTGTGTTGGGCGTCCCCCCATATGTCAGTGTGATTGATCGTAGCTGTGCTAAATTTAGCACAGCGTGCGATCATCTCGGAATGAGGGCCCATGTGCACTGCAGGTGTGGCAGGTATAACATGTGCAGAGAGAGTTATATTTGGGTGGGTTATATTGGTTCTGTGCAGGGTAAAACTAAATACTGGCTGCTTTATCTTTACACTGCAATTTAGATTTCAGTTTGAACACACCCCACCCAAATCTAACTCTCTCTGCACATGTTACATCTGCCCACCCCCCCACCCCCACCCCCCTGCAGTGCACATGGTTTTGCCCAACTGCTAACAAATTTGCTGCTAGGATCAGGTCTTAATTACCCTCCATAGGAGGTACCAAAAGCCAGGGGATGGCAGACATTCAGGAATTCAGTCAAAATCCATACACCTGAGATTGAAGACTGCCCCCATGACATTATTTATGCTCAGAATGAGAATGTTTCTGATGAGGAAATTTCTAATGCAAAGAATGTCTACTGGGTACCTGCTAATTGTGAAGGAGGGGTTGGTGGGTACACACTGACTAATGACAAGGATCTCACATGTATTACACATACACAGATTTGTAACTTATTTAGTGGCAAAGTCGCAGATTTTGTGTGTGGCAATGTAGTTTGAATCTCTGTGTATGTCCTGTCAAAACCTTAGCAGTCCATTGGTTTGAAACAGCTGGAAGACACACAGTTGCCAATAACAACAGCGGAGATACAGTATTGTGCTAAGCAGCACCGAAACAGACTGTGATAAATGGACGATGTTACACACAAGAAAAGAAATGTATGAAAGGTCAAGACTTCTACTGTATGTGTTAGCTGATGTCTCATAGGGAGGCCAATCCCAGGCCATTTTTTTCAATCCCGGGTATAGGGATTGAAAAATGGTCAATCCTGGGATTCCCGGGATACCTAGGATTGGCTTTCTGCTCGTGTGTCCATCCGGCCGACCCAGCCCCGCACATAAATCAACTCACCAAACTGCTGGAGCGGGTGGGAGGGAAACTTCCATCAGCCGCGGTGACTGCAGGGGGAGCTGGGAGGTGGCGCTGGGTGACGCCGCCTTACCTACGGCCACAGCGGCAGGTGACTGTGCAGCATGCCCTCACAGGCACAGGTCACGCTGCACCGGAGGAGCCGGGAGGAGGGAGCCGGGCAGCGTTGAGCATCCTGAGGACGCTCAACGCTGCCCGGCATTAAAGGGCCGCCTGATCCCGCAATCCCCGGGATTGGAGCTTCCAATCTCGAGATTGAATCCCAGCCTATTTTTGGTAAAAATCCCGGGATCCCACTTGTTTTGTTCATATGTTTGTAAATCCAGTCATAAGGACACAGAGACATGTGAGTTCACTGCTGTGCTGTTTATTCCATCACCAACTCCAGGCACACTGCACACTGGACCACCCACTTCCCAGCATCCCCCTGGTCCCAGGGACCATCACTGAAGATTCAGGCTTATACATATTAGTAAGGGAGTGTCTACAAATATTAAGCATTCTAATACACTAACATCACACCACTGATCCCGATCCCAGGATTGGCCACCCTAGTCTCACATCTACAAGCTGGATTTATGAAGTTTAAACTAATATGGGCAGAGACACCAGAACCACGTGAATTGGATTTCTCTATGAGCAAAGTTCAGGTGTGGGAAGATTTCCAAGACAGAGGACAGTATTGGATAATGGACAAAAGACTTTTGATGACTTTTGCTGTAGCAATGCAGCCATCTGTCAGACATCAGACAGGAGCCATTGCAAAGAATGAAGACCCAGTTCATCTTTGTACTGCAAAATGGACATATGGCATGAAGCCTAAATGGACTGCTGTCCAACACTGGAAAAAAAACATAAGAAATGATGATGTACACATTGATTGTGTGCAACCAACTGTGCTGAGTTCACAACCTGGTGTGCTCTGATAGCACGGATTTTGCTAGGACATTGTATGAGAGAATGATGAAGCTGATGCTACATTCCAGGAAGCGCATGTTGAAGGGATTGATGAAGAAAACTGGTATATTACCCAACAGCTGAAAATGTGGTCTACCTTGCTTGCCACTGGAGAAGGCCTTATGTACTGTGAGATAATAACTGCACCAGACCCAGCTGCTAGGAGCACACAATGGGAAAGATTACCTTTGAGGCATCTGAATTACTAACCCCTGCAAATGGGGAAAGTTTCAGTGATTGTTGCAGAAATATATTAAAAGCTGGATAAAGATCAGAAGACACTGGTTTGGACTCATTAGGGCAGATGTATTAAGCCTGGAGAAGTGATGAAGCAGTGATAAGTGGAAGGTGATAACACACCAGCCAATCATTATGGGTTTGAAAAATGACAAAAGCCACTTGGCTGGTGCGTTATCACCTTCTACTTATCACTTTTTTATCACCACTTTATCACTTCTCCAGGATTAATACATCTGCCCCATTGTGTGAAAAAGATCATCTTGAATGAATAAGTGAATGCTCACATTGGACTTTTACAACATGATATTGCAAATCATCTGACCCAAGTGTCCATTATGAAATTGTCACCACAAGAACTGTTACATTTGGGACACTGGTCACATGATGGCAAGTTGATTTAATAGCTTGCTACCAAGGAGATGGAGAAGAGTGCTGTACTGAACAGCTTCAGAATGCTGTTATTCCGGAGTGAAGTTGTCTCAAGCAGAGCCTTACAAGCCAAGAGACTGTTCTGAAATAGTGACCAATTTCAAGACTTGTTGATATTATGGAATGTCCAAAAGGATTCCAGCAAAGACACCCATGTTACAGAAAGGATATGGAGTAGACTGGGTTTTCTATTCATCCTACCATTCACAAAACGGACATCAGTGTGGCTGCATCAATGGAAGTGTTGTTTATGAAACAGAGGGGTTCATGTATACAAAAGTTGGGTTTTTAGAGGAGGTTGTACATATTAGTTTCTTAATCAGAGGGTGGTAAAAGGTTGAACTTTTAGGTATATCCAGTGCACTTCCCCAACCCCAACATCCCCAACCTCATCTCCCAACACAGTTCCTTTTACACCCACCCCTCTGACAACCACCTCACTGACTCCTCCCTGATCACCTATTCCTACTGTCTGCACTTTTCCTGTGCTACTCCTATTCCCATGCTCAATAAAACTTTAACCCAGCTTCCTTTAACTGTGCCCTATTAACTATAAACTTGCACCCTTCCTCCTAACTCTCCAGAATCTGCACCATACTGCAATGCTCCCTACTCCAACTGTGCTCCTAACTCCCTTTCTAATTAGGATATATACAGTACATTCATGCTAGCTATGGTAGGCCCTCTCTCCTTCTGGCTTTGCTACGTAATTATGTAATTTGTGGCATAGAATTTTATAATTATGGGGGGAGATTTAACAAAGTTTGGAGAGAGATAAAGTGGAGAGAAATAAAGTACTAAGCAATCAGCTCAACTGTCATGTTTTAGGCTGTGTTTGAAAAATGACAGCAGCTGATTGGTTGGTACTTTGGTGGTCATTCCGAGTTGATCGCTCGCTAGCAGTTTTTAGCAGCCGTGCAAACGCTATGCCGCCGCCCTCTGGGAGTGTATCTTAGCTTAGCAGAAGTGCAAATGAAAGGATCGCAGAGCGGCTACAAAGTTTTTTTGTGCAGTTTCAGAGTAGCTCAAAATTTACTCAGCGCTTGCGATCACTTCAGGCTGTTCAGTTCCTGTTTTGATGTCACAAACCCGCCCAGCGTTCGCCCAGCCACGCCTACGTTTTTCCTGGCACGCCTGCGTTTTTCTGAACACTCCCTGAAAACGGTCAGTTGACACCCACTTGATGTCAATCACACTGCGGCCACCAGTGCGAATGAAATGCTTCGCTAGACCCTGTGCAAAACTACATCGTTCTTTGTGCTTGTACGACGTGCGTGCGCATTGCGCCGCATACGCATGTGCAGAACAGCCGTTTTTAAGCCTGATCGCTGCGCTGCGAACAACTGCAGCTAGCGATCAACTAGGAATGACCACCTTTATCTATCTCCAGTTTATCTCTCTCAAAACTTTGATCAATGTCCCACTATATATTTATATTCATTTGTATACTTCTCTATATCGGTCTAAATTGTTCTCTTTATATCCATTCAATCTTTTAAGTTCTGGTAACTTAAAGATTTACAAATGTCACAGTTTTAAGTGCCATGTACTCAGACCACACAGTTAGATATTGGAAATTACCGGCACATTGGAGGTCATTCCGAGTTGTTCGCTCGCAAGGCGATTTTAGCAGTATTGCACACGCTAAGCCGCCGCCTACTGGGAGTGAATCTTAGCATCTTAAAATTGCGAACGACGTATTCGCAATATTGTGATTACACATCTCGTAGCAGTTTCTGAGTAGCTTCAGACTTACTCGGCATCTGCGATCATTTCAGTGCTTGACGTTCCTGGTTTGACGTCACAAACACACCCAGCGTTCGCCCAGGCAGACACTCCTCCGTTTCTCCAGCCACTCCTGCGTTTTTTCCGGAAACGGTAGCGTTTTTTCCCACACGCCCATAAAACGGCCTGTTTCCGCCCAGTAACACCCATTTCCTGTCAATCACACTACGATCGCCTGAGCGAAGAAAAAGCCGTGAGTAAAAATCCAAACTTCATAGCAAATTTACTTGGCGCAGTCGCAGTGCGGACATTGCGCATGCGCACTAAGCGGAAAATCGCTGCGATGCGAAGATTTTTACCGAGCGAACAACTCGGAATGAGGGCCCTTGTAACAATACATTTTCTGCAACTTAATCATTCACTAGTAATAATCATAATTTATTACATGAACAGTTTTGAGAATCAAAATGATTCTTTGACTCACAAAGCTTGTCATTATAATCTGGAGATTATCGGTTTCTTAAAAATTGATTTAACACATAGAAAACAAATATAATTATGTTGGATTTTCTTATTGTTGACATGGAATAATGTGCTATGTGAAGCCAAAGCCCATGTAATCTGACTAGATTGCTTAGAAGTTAAGCCCGGATCTTTCCGTGTGTATGCCCCACAGCGATAGCGATGCGCGGCCCCGCTCATCACTATCGCTGGTGCTAGATTGGCCTGCATGCAGGCACAATCTAGCACATCGCGCATTTCACCGATGGGAGAAATGAGCAGCCCCACGTCCTTCCTCCCCCTCGCTCAGCACATCGCGCTGTGTGCTGAACAGGGGAGAGATGTGTGCTGAGCGTTCATGCTAAATCGCTCAGCACACATCTCTGGGGAAATATCCCCGTGTGTACTGGCCTAGCTTTACTTTATCATTTGATATGTATATAATGGCCTTGCGAGTCTGGTTCATGTGACCCAATTTATTATGGTGACTGTTAAGTGTGATAAACTCTGAAACCTTTAGTAGAATGACCTAAAGGGGAGGTTCTGACGGGAGAGATGTGTGCTGAGCGATCTTAACACAGACCGCTCAGCACACATCTCTCCCCCCGCTCAGTGCAACGCGATGTGCTGAGCGAGGGGACGGACTGATGGGGGGCCGCTCACTTCACAAAGCGCTGAAGTGAGCGACCCGCTAGATTGAGCCTGCGTGCAGGCTCAATCTAGCACCGGCGATAGCGATGCACAGCTATCGCTGGGGGGCATACACACGACAGATCCCTGCTTAAAATCTAAGCAATCTAGTCAGATTGCTTAGATTTTAAACACAGATCTCTCCGTGTGTACCCCGCTTAACACTTATCAGGGTCCTTGATATTATCTCAGTGCATGTAACTTACAGTGCAGTATGTGCATGGTAACAAATGCCAGGAGACTTCCAAACAAAATATGTTAACTAGATGGATCTGATATTATGGAATCTTGGCTTGATGGAAATGGTAACTGGCCAGGGCATTTGGAAGGCTACTGCATGTTGAAGCTGGAATAAGGAAAGGTATTCAAGGTGGAAGTGTAGTGTGTAAACATGTTTAGGATCTGCCTAGCTGGAGGCTGGTGTGATGGCAATAACATGTAGAGTCCATATGGGAAGATTTAAATAAAGGAATAGGCAAAGTTTAAGTACTGACAGCAAATAATAATGGGTGATTTAAACTTTCCAGATGAAAATGTAATGCAGAATTTGTGATTTTTTGGCCATTTGTCAGAGAATATGAATGATAACTCACAAACTTTTCTTTCACTCATGGTTAGTGGTTGGGTGAAGCCATTTATTGTCAAACAACTGTGTTTACTCTTTTTAAATCGGGGAGCACTGGGCACGCCCCCAAAATGCCAAAGATGGGTCTGTGACGCTCGACTACGCCCACTCAGCTGAGGTCACGCCCCCTACGCACTAAGTCACGCCCCATTTTTGGGTCGCGCACGGCTTCACCACACAGGAGTCCCTCTTCCTCCCTCGTCAAAGTTGGGAGGTATGATATACCTAACCTAGTGCCGGGGTCATGATGTGGAGTATGTAGACAAATTAGAAAAGTCTATGGCCCATATTTATCAAGCCTTGGAGAGTGATACATTGCACGGTGATAAAGTACCAGCCAACTAGCTCCTAACTGCCATGTTACAGGCTGTGTTTGAAAAATGACAGTTATGAGCTGATTGGTTGCTACTTTATCACTCTCCAAGGCTTGATAAATCTGGGCCTGAGTAATTCTATATACAGTAGTTCTAAAACTATGTTTATCAAGATAGGGCATTTCTGCTTTTTTGTGTGTTACAGAGAAAGGTAAAATAGAATTCCCCTTTTAACCCCACCCTCACAAAATTTCTGTACCAAACCAAACGCAAAACCTTATAATGAATACATTTGGGCATCCTCTTCGAGCAATATTTAATTAATAACAGATAAGAAAGTCATTTATAATTTGAATTGCGAGAGTGTAGGGAGTTTGGCTGCATCCAATCTAACAGAATAACATTAAACATCATGACTCTTAACAACTTTCGTTCTCTTTTAGTTGGTATTAAATCTTCTAAAAAGCTTAGGAGCCATAATGCAGGGCAGCTACTTGTCAGTAACCCTGATTTGTTGTGTAGTTATTGCACTTTATCATCGCGGTAATCCTGCATATGCATTCATTCCTCTGGCATTCTAACTACATCATTTACATGTGTACAAACTACCCTGAGCTCAGAAGGAGTGTATTCCAATTATTTACCCCTCCATTGGATCACATAACCTGAATATCCAGAAAGAGATTTGCATTTCAGCACCCACTGTGAGATCTTCCCATCAACCCTGTAACGTGAGAGGAACTAATACTGTGTTCTTAAGACAGCACCTAAATTAATTTTAATGACACCTCATAGAGCCAGGCATCAGCATCTCCTGCCTACTGGAGTTTCCTTTCCACTATTACTAATTACTCATTTGGGTTGGAAATTACAGGGCCGTGCATGGATTTATGCAGCAAGCTATCCAGCTATATTTATATATGGGAGAAAGGACCTCTCCCTACTTAATAATCCTGTTAGCCAGCAACAGTGATCCTAGAGAAATCAGCCCTGTGCTGGGCAGGCGGGGCTGCGTCCTGATATGACCGGGTGACCCCACGATCTAGGTTCCCTGTTATCAGGGCCGGATTACGCCTGGTGGGGGCCCCGGGTAATGAAGTTGTGGGGGCCCCCACTACAGTAGATGACAGACCCCTGAGTCCCCCCTTACACACACACACACTAGAGATGAGCGCCTGAAATTTTTCGGGTTTTGTGTTTTGGTTTTGGGTTCGGTTCCGCGGCCGTGTTTTGGGTTCGACCGCGTTTTGGCAAAACCTCACCGAATTTTTTTTGTCGGATTCGGGTGTGTTTTGGATTCGGGTGTTTTTTTTAAAAAACACTAAAAAACAGCTTAAATCATAGAATTTGGGGGTCATTTTGATCCCATATTATTATTAACCTCAAAAACCATAATTTCCACTCATTTTCAGTCTATTCTGAATACCTCACACCTCACAATATTATTTTTAGTCCTAAAATTTGCACCAAGGTCGCTGGATGACTAAGCTAAGCGACACTAGTGGCCGACACAAACACCTGGCCCATCTAGGAGTGGCACTGCAGTGTCACGCAGGATGTCCCTTCCAAAAAACCCTCCCCAATCAGCACATGACGCAAAGAAAAAAAGAGGCGCAATGAGGTAGCTGACTGTGTGAGTAAGATAAGCGACCCTAGTGGCCGACACAAACACCGGGCCCATTTAGGAGTGGCACTGCAGTGTCACGCAGGATGTCCCTTCCAAAAAACCCTCCCCAATCAGCACATGACGCAAAGAAAAAAAGAGGCGCAATGAGGTAGCTGACTGTGTGAGTAAGATTAGCGACCCTAGTGGCCGACACAAACACCGGGCCCATTTAGGAGTGGCACTGCAGTGTCACGCAGGATGTCCCTTCCAAAAAACCCTCCCCAATCAGCACATGACGCAAAGAAAAAAAGAGGCGCAATGAGGTAGCTGACTGTGTGAGTAAGATTAGCGACCCTAGTGGCCGACACAAACACCGGGCCCATTTAGGAGTGGCACTGCAGTGTCACGCAGGATGTCCCTTCCAAAAAACCCTCCCCAATCAGCACATGACGCAAAGAAAAAAAGAGGCGCAATGAGGTAGCTGACTGTGTGAGTAAGATTAGCGACCCTAGTGGCCGACACAAACACCGGGCCCATTTAGGAGTGGCACTGCAGTGTCACGCAGGATGTCCCTTCCAAAAAACCCTCCCCAATCAGCACATGACGCAAAGAAAAAAAGAGGCGCAATGAGGTAGCTGACTGTGTGAGTAAGATTAGCGACCCTAGTGGCCGACACAAACACCGGGCCCATTTAGGAGTGGCACTGCAGTGTCACGCAGGATGTCCCTTCCAAAAAACCCTCCCCAATCAGCACATGACGCAAAGAAAAAAAGAGGCGCAATGAGGTAGCTGACTGTGTGAGTAAGATTAGCGACCCTAGTGGCCGACACAAACACCGGGCCCATTTAGGAGTGGCACTGCAGTGTCACGCAGGATGTCCCTTCCAAAAAACCCTCCCCAAACAGCACATGACGCAAAGAAAAATAAAAGAAAAAAGAGGTGCAAGATGGAATTGTCCTTGGGCCCTCCCACCCACCCTTATGTTGTATAAACAAAACAGGACATGCACACTTTAACCAACCCATCATTTCAGTGACAGGGTCTGCCACACGACTGTGACTGATATGACGGGTTGGTTTGGACCCCCCCCAAAAAAGAAGCAATTAATCTCTCCTTGCACAAACTGGCTCTACAGAGGCAAGATGTCCACCTCATCATCACCCTCCGATATATCACCGTGTACATCCCCCTCCTCACAGATTATCAATTCGTCCCCACTGGAATCCACCATCTCAGCTCCCTGTGTACTTTGTGGAGGCAATTGCTGCTGGTCAATGTCTCCGCGGAGGAATTGATTATAATTCATTTTAATGAACATCATCTTCTCCACATTTTCTGGATGTAACCTCGTACGCCGATTGCTGACAAGGTGAGCGGCGGCACTAAACACTCTTTCGGAGTACACACTTGTGGGAGGGCAACTTAGGTAGAATAAAGCCAGTTTGTGCAATGGCCTCCAAATTGCCTCTTTTTCCTGCCAGTATAAGTATGGACTGTGTGACGTGCCTACTTGGATGCGGTCACTCATATAATCCTCCACCATTCTTTCAATGGTGAGAGAATCATATGCAGTGACAGTAGACGACATGTCCGTAATCGTTGTCAGGTCCTTCAGTCCGGACCAGATGTCAGCATCAGCAGTCGCTCCAGACTGCCCTGCATCACCGCCAGCGGGTGGGCTCGGAATTCTGAGCCTTTTCCTCGCACCCCCAGTTGCGGGAGAATGTGAAGGAGGAGATGTTGACAGGTCGCGTTCCGCTTGACTTGACAATTTTCTCACCAGCAGGTCTTTCAACCCCAGCAGACTTGTGTCTGCCGGAAAGAGAGATCCAAGGTAGGCTTTAAATCTAGGATCGAGCACGGTGGCCAAAATGTAGTGCTCTGATTTCAACAGATTGACCACCCGTGAATCCTTGTTAAGCAAATTAAGGGCTCCATCCACAAGTCCCACATGCCTAGCGGAATCGCTCTGTGTTAGCTCCTCCTTCAATGTCTCCAGCTTCTTCTGCAAAAGCCTGATGAGGGGAATGACCTGACTCAGGCTGGCAGTGTCTGAACTGACTTCACGTGTGGCAAGTTCAAAGGGCATCAGAACCTTGCACAACGTTGAAATCATTCTCCACTGCGCTTGAGACAGGTGCATTCCACCTCCTATATCGTGCTCAATTGTATAGGCTTGAATGGCCTTTTGCTGCTCCTCCAACCTCTGAAGCATATAGAGGGTTGAATTCCACCTCGTTACCACTTCTTGCTTCAGATGATGGCAGGGCAGGTTCAGTAGTTTTTGGTGGTGCTCCAGTCTTCTGTACGTGGTGCCTGTACGCCGAAAGTGTCCCGCAATTTTTCTGGCCACCGACAGCATCTCTTGCACGCCCCTGTCGTTTTTTAAATAATTCTGCACCACCAAATTCAAGGTATGTGCAAAACATGGGACGTGCTGGAATTTGCCCATATTTAATGCACACACAATATTGCTGGCGTTGTCCGATGCCACAAATCCACAGGAGAGTCCAATTGGGGTAAGCCATTCCGCGATGATCTTCCTCAGTTGCCGTAAGAGGTTTTCAGCTGTGTGCGTATTCTGGAAACCGGTGATACAAAGCGTAGCCTGCCTAGGAAAGAGTTGGCGTTTGCGAGATGCTGCTACTGGTGCCGCCGCTGCTGTTCTTGCGGCGGGAGTCCATACATCTACCCAGTGGGCTGTCACAGTCATATAGTCCTGACCCTGCCCTGCTCCACTTGTCCACATGTCCGTGGTTAAGTGGACATTGGGTACAACTGCATTTTTTAGGACACTGGTGAGTCTTTTTCTGACGTCCGTGTACATTCTCGGTATCGCCTGCCTAGAGAAGTGGAACCTAGATGGTATTTGGTAACGGGGGCACACTGCCTCAATAAATTGTCTAGTTCCCTGTGAACTAACGGCGGATACCGGACGCACGTCTAACACCAACATAGTTGTCAAGGCCTCAGTTATCCGCTTTGCAGCAGGATGACTGCTGTGATATTTCATCTTCCTCGCAAAGGACTGTTGAACAGTCAATTGCTTACTGGAAGTAGTACAAGTGGGCTTACTACTTCCCCTCTGGGATGACCATCGACTCCCAGCAGCAACAACAGCAGCGCCAGCAGCAGTAGGCGTTACACGCAAGGATGCATCGGAGGAATCCCAGGCAGGAGAGGACTCGTCAGAATTGCCAGTGACATTGCCTGCAGGACTATTGGCATTCCTGGGGAAGGAGGAAATTGACACTGAGGGAGTTGGTGGGGTGGTTTGCGTGAGCTTGGTTACAAGAGGAAGGGATTTACTGGTCAGTGGACTGCTTCCGCTGTCACCCAAAGTTTTTGAACTTGTCACTGACTTATTATGAATGCGCTGCAGGTGACGTATAAGGGAGGATGTTCCGAGGTGGTTAACGTCCTTACCCCTACTTATTACAGCTTGACAAAGGGAACACACGGCTTGACACCTGTTGTCCGCATTTCTGTTGAAATAGTTCCACACCGAAGAGCTGATTTTTTGGGTATTTTCACCAGGCATGTCAACGGCCATATTCCTCCCACGGACAACAGGTGTCTCCCCGGGTGCCTGACTTAAACAAACCACCTCACCATCAGAATCCTCCTGGTCAATTTCCTCCCCAGCGCCAGCAACACCCATATCCTCCTCATCCTGGTGTACTTCAACACTGACATCTTCAATCTGACTATCAGGAACTGGACTGCGGGTGCTCCTTCCAGCACTTGCAGGGGGCGTGCAAATGGTGGAAGGCGCATGCTCTTCACGTCCAGTGTTGGGAAGGTCAGGCATCGCAACCGACACAATTGGACTCTCCTTGTGGATTTGGGATTTCGAAGAACGCACAGTTCTTTGCGGTGCTACTGCTTTTGCCAGCTTGAGTCTTTTCATTTTTCTAGCGAGAGGCTGAGTGCCTCCATCCTCATGTGAAGCTGAACCACTAGCCATGAACATAGGCCAGGGCCTCAGCCGTTCCTTGCCACTCCGTGTGGTAAATGGCATATTGGCAAGTTTACGCTTCTCCTCCGACAATTTTATTTTAGGTTTTGGAGTCCTTTTTTTACTGATATTTGGTGTTTTGGATTTGACATGCTCTGTACTATGACATTGGGCATCGGCCTTGGCAGACGACGTTGCTGGCATTTCATCGTCTCGGCCATGACTAGTGGCAGCAGCTTCAGCACGAGGTGGAAGTGGATCTTGATCTTTCCCTAATTTTGGAACCTCAACATTTTTGTTCTCCATATTTTAATAGGCACAACTAAAAGGCACCTCAGGTAAACAATGGAGATGGATGGATACTAGTATACAATTATGGACGGACTGCCGAGTGCCGACACAGAGGTAGCTACAGCCGTGAACTACCGTACTGTGTCTGCTGCTAATATAGACTGGTTGATAAAGAGATGTCGTAGTATGTATGTATGAAGAAGAAAGAAAAAAAAACCACGGTTAGGTGGTATACAATTATGGACGGACTGCCGAGTGCCGACACAGAGGTAGCCACAGCCGTGAACTACCGTACTGTACTGTGTCTGCTGCTAATATAGACTGGTTGATAAAGAGATGTCGTAGTATGTATGTATGAAGAAGAAAGAAAAAAAAACCACGGGTAGGTGGTATACAATTATGGACGGACTGCCGAGTGCTGACACAGAGGTAGCCACAGCCGTGAACTACCGTACTGTACTGTGTCTGCTGCTAATATAGACTGGTTGATAAAGAGATGTAGTAGTATGTATGTATAAAGAAGAAAGAAAAAAAAAACCACGGGTAGGTGGTATACAATTATGGACGGACTGCCGAGTGCCGACACAGAGGTAGCCACAGCCGTGAACTACCGTACTGTACTGTGTCTGCTGCTAATATAGACTGGTTGATAAAGAGATGTCGTAGTATGTATGTATGAAGAAGAAAGAAAAAAAAACCACGGTTAGGTGGTATACAATTATGGACGGACTGCCGAGTGCCGACACAGAGGTAGCCATAGCCGTGAACTACCGTACTGTACTGTGTCTGCTGCTAATATAGACTGGTTGATAAAGAGATGTCGTAGTATGTATGTATGAAGAAGAAAGAAAAAAAAACCACGGTTAGGTGGTATACAATTATGGACGGACTGCCGAGTGCCGACACAGAGGTAGCCACAGCCGTGAACTACCGTACTGTACTGTGTCTGCTGCTAATATAGACTGGTTGATAAAGAGATGTAGTAGTATGTATGTATAAAGAAGAAAGAAAAAAAAACCACGGGTAGGTGGTATACAATTATGGATGGACTGCCGAGTGCCGACACAGAGGTAGCTACAGCCGTGAACTACCGTACTGTGTCTGCTGCGACTGGATGATAAATAATGATATAAAAAATATATATATATCACTACTGCAGCCGGACAGGTATATATATTATATAATGACGGACCTGCTGGACACTGTCTGTCAGCAGAATGAGTTTTTTATAGAATAAAAAAAAAAACACCACACAAGTGAAGTCACACGACGAGTGTTTAACTTTTTCAGGCAATCACAATATAGTATACTACTAACTATACTGGTGGTCAGTGTGGTCAGGTCACTGGTCAGTCACACTGGCAGTGGCACTCCTGCAGCAAAAGTGTGCACTGTTTAATTTTAATATAATATGTACTCCTGGCTCCTGCTATAACCTATAACTGGCACTGCAGTGCTCCCCAGTCTCCCCCACAATTATAAGCTGTGTGAGCTGAGCACAGTCAGATATATAATATATACATAGATGATGCAGCACACTGGGCTGAGCAGTGCACACAGATATGGTATGTGACTGTCTTGTACTCCTGGCTCCTGCTATAACCTATAACTGGCACTGCAGTGCTCCCCAGTCTCCCCCACAATTATAAGCTGTGTGAGCTGAGCACAGTCAGATATATAATATATACATAGATGATGCAGGCATGCAGCACACTGGGCTGAGCAGTGCACACAGATATGGTATGTGACTGAGTCACTGTGTGTACCGTTTTTTTCAGGCAGAGAACGGATATATTAAATAAAACAACTGCACTGCTGGTGGTCACTGTGGTCAGTCACTAAACTCTGCACTCTCTTCTACAGTATCAGCCTCAGGTCAATCTCTCTCTCTCTCTCCTAATCTAAATGGAGAGGACGCCAGCCACGTCCTCTCCCTATCAATCTCAATGCACGTGTGAAAATGGCGGCGACGCGCGGCTCCTTATATAGAATCCGAGTCTCGCGAGAATCCGACAGCGTCATGATGACGTTCGGGCGCGCTCGGGTTAACCGAGCAAGGCGGGAAGATCCGAGTCGCTCGGACCCGTGAAAAAAAACAAGTTCGTGCGGGTTCGGATTCAGAGAAACCGAACCCGCTCATCTCTAACACACACACACACACACACACACACATATATTACACCCATGCTACACACAACACACACAGACGTACACAGATACATGCGCTCATGCTACCTGTCCACCCAATGGTGCAGCGGATGCCGGAGTCAGGGCCCCCACACCCAGGAGCGTAGTAGTCTCCCCCCTCCCGACGGCTCAGCTGTTCATTAACAGTGCCGCCGAGGAGGTGTTCCTTGCACAGCATTTCATAGTCTCACGGGATGCTGCATTGAAATCCGGCAATATTACAAGATGCTGTGCAAGGAACACCTCCTCGGCGGCACTGTTAATGAATAGCTGAGCTGAGCCGCCAGGAGGGGGGAGACTACTACGCTCCTGGGTGTGGGGGCCTCAAATGTGTGACAGCCCCGGGACGACCGCCCCTTTCTCCCCTCCCCTAATCCGGCCCTGCCTGTTATAGTGCGACCTGCTTGCCATATGCTGTTATAGCTGTTGTTGGACAATCCCATGCTATTCTCCTCTGTTCTGCAGCAATCTGCACAAGTGATCTGTACTAGCATGGTTTACTACACGCTGTCATCATCGGTGAATACTGTACATGCACCTGTTCTATGTTAGGTGCAGAGGATACTCCTTCCGAACAGGCGTATGTGGGTATACAGTATGTGCCAGTCTTCATGGGCCTCATGTGCATGAAAACGCTCGTACTGAATATTACTACAGTGAAAACACCCCTCATACCCCTGTTCTGTCAGTAAGGTCATAAGCGTAGTTGCCATCAGAATGTGGTTGACTGCATTCTCGTACAGGCGTGCGCTCATTATCTGAGCGTGCTCAGAGAGAATTCACACAATATGCATTCAGCTCTGCATCAGCTCCAATGTGTACACATAAAAGAATAATGCTCAGATTTATCAAGCCTTGGAGAGTGATAAATATCACGGTGATAAAATACCATCCATCCAGCTCCTAACTGTCATTTTTCAAACTCAGCGTCTGACATGGCAGTTAGGAGATGATTGGTTGGTATTTTATCACTGTGCTATTTATCACTCTCCAAGGCTTGATAAATGAGCCCCTAAATGGCATATGTACAAGCCGTGGAGAGAGATAAAGTGGAAGGAGATAAGTACCAGCCAATCAGCTCCTAACTTCCATGTTACAGGCTGTGTTTGGAAAAAATGGCAGTTAGGAGGGGATTTGTTGGTACTTTATGTCCCCCCACTTTATCTCTCTCCAAAACCTTAGTACATCTGCCCCTTAACTATTTTAGTGACCATTATAGTTGTTATGGTAACATTGCAAATCTCCTTTCTCCTCTTGGAGCATAGCGTTGTACTGGTCTGTAGGGTCCAAATGTAATATATTTTATTCACAATTGCCAAAACTCACAATCCAAGATGTTTCATTTGAAATATTGCCCAACGTGTCCAGTATACTATGTCAACAGCGGCCATGTCAACATTCATACTGATGACTTGACCCCAACTCTAATGTTACCCCTAACGCTAATGCTAACCCTGACCCCTATCCCATACTTGCCTACTTTCATGCTGCACCCTCAGGGAGGGGGCAGCCAGGACTGAACATCGGGTAGTGTTTTGGTGGGGCGTGGCTTAATAAAAGGGGCAGCACAGGAGTGTGACACTGTAAAGGGGGATGTGCAGTGGGGCGTGGCTGTGGGATCGCACCATCATAGTCATGCGAGATTACCGGCATTGTACAGTGGGGCGAGGAGCTACGATGATGCAGTTAAGTGGGAATCACGTCAGCCCACTGTTGCGGAGGCTGGAGGGGGGTGCCGGGAGTTGCGGATGGTGGAAGCCAGATCCGGAAGACTTGCCCACTCTTTGACATAGATTATTTAAAGATCAGAAATCAGTAAAGTGGTAAACAGGGCTGTCTTTTCGTATGGGCTCAATGGGCTCTTGCCCAAGGGCCCCAGGAGTATAAGGGCCCTAGACTGATAGCTGAGGGTCCCCTCTTTCCAGGGGTACCAGATTTTTGAAAATCGACCCTGGGGAACCAGAGATATCAGACTTGAAAACAGTGGTCCCCATCCGAGCCTGTTAATTGCTCTTGCCAGTCAGATATCTCGGGTTCTGTTTGACTGAGTTTTTCTGAGGTATAAGCCAAAAGCTGTGACTCTCCCCTTTTGGTGGACACTGGCAGCTTGTTTCTACTATGCCCAGAACCAGAGATATCAGCCTTCCAGCAGCTGGTCCCTACTTCAGCTCCACACGCCTAATATGCAGTTTTAGATTTTTACTGGTGCATTGCTCTGGCTCCTGAACTCTGGTCCCCAAGTCTCCAGAACCTTCTGAAAGGTGGGACTCTCTAGTTTTTTTTATCCCATTCAAAGCTAAGAAATATATTTTCAGGAACTTGAGATATCTGCAGTCAAGCAAGCTGCCCTCCCACTGGAAAATGCTAAATATTAAGCCCACACCACTATCCACCCCTCCCCTACATATTAAATACCCCTACCACCCCTGAAGTCATGAACCGGGGCTTCTTCATTCAGCCAAGTCATCCCTTCTACAGTTTAGCCCCATCTGTGCAGTAAAGGAGTAATTAGCAGAAATTACTGCTCCAAGGGCCTAATTCAGACCTGATCGTAGCAGCAACTTTGTTAGCAGTTGGGCAAAACCAAGGGGGTCATTCCGACCTGCTCGCACACTGCCGTTTTTCGCAGTGCAGCGATCAGGTCACTACTGCGCATGCATATGCACCGCAATGCGCAGACGCGTCCTATGGGTACAAAGCGGATCGGTGCTGGGCGATGGATTTAACAAAGAATCCATTCGCACAGCCGATTGCAAGGAGATTGACAGGAAAAAGGCATTTGTGTGTGGCAACTGACCATTTTTTGGGAAAACGTAGGCGTGTCCAAGCGTTTGCAGGGTGGGTGTCTGATGTCAATTCCGGGACCGGACAGGCTGAAGTGATCGCAGCGGCTGAGTAAGTTCTGAGCTACTCAGAAATTGCACAAACTATTTTTGTGCCGCTCGGCTGCACATGCGATCGCATCCTTGCACAACAAATATACACTCCCCAGTGGGCGGCGACTATGAGTTCACACGGCTGCAAAAAGTAGCTAGCGAGCAATCAACTCGGAATGACCCCCCATATGCACTGCAGGTGTGGCAGATATAACATGTGCAGAGAGAGTTAGATTTGGGTGGGTTATATTGTTTTTGTGCAGGGTAAATGCTGGCTGCTTTATTTTTACACTGCAATTTAGATTTCAGATTGAACACACCCCACCCAAATCTAACTCTCATGTTATATCTTCCCCCCCTGCAGTGCACATGGGTGGTCATTCCGAGTTGTTCGCCAGCTGCATTTGTTCGCAGCGCTGCGATCAGGCTAAAAACGGCAGTTCTGCACATGCATATTACGCAACGTACGGGCACAACGAACGATGCAGGCACAACGAACGATGCAGATTTGCACAGGGTCTAGCGATGCATTTCAGTCGCACTGGTTGCCGCAGAGTGATTGACATGAAGCGGGCATTTCTGAGTGGCAACTGACCGTTTTCAGGAAGTGTTCAGAAAAGCGCAGGCATGCCAGGGAAAATGCAAGAGTGGCTGGGCAAACGCTGGGCGTGTGTGTGACGTCAAATCCGGAACTGAACAGTCTGAAGTGATCGCAAGCGCTGAGTAGGTTTTCAGCTACTCTGAAACTACACAAAAAAGTTTTGCAGGCGCTCTGCTATAAAAACGTTCGCACTTCTGCTAAGCTAAAATACACTCCCAGTGGGCGGCGGCATAGCGTTTGCACGGCTGCTAAAAACTGCCAGCGAGCGATCAACTCGGAATGACCCCCATGGTTTTGCCCAACTGCTAACAAATTTCCTGCTGCAATCAACTCTGAATTACCCACCAGGTCCTACATGGAGAGCGGAAGCTAGAACACCCTCTACCGCCCGCGGGACATCAAAGCTGTCGCTGATAGTACCGCCCACCCCTACCGCTAGAGGATGGGTAGGGGGCCCAGTGCATTGCTGTGCCCAGGGGCCTGCACTGCTGTTAAGACGGCCCTGGTGGTAAAGTCTCATGTATCAGGCAAAAAAGCCCATAAAGGTTAATTACCAATTCTTGTAAATATTTTCAGCCAATACTATAACTGTACTGACAGGCAGCAGTTTACTGACACGCTGGGGTAAATTTACTAAGATGGGAATTCTATTTAAGATGGGATGTTGCCCATAGCAACCAATCAGATTGTACTTCTCATTTATCTAGCACCTTCTAGAAGAAAATACCTGGAATCTGATTGGTTGCTATGGGCAACATCCCATCTTAAACAGAACTCCCATCTTAGTAAATTTACCCCTCTCTGACTCTATATTTAGGGGAGTAGCATAGCATCACTGGGGCTCACAGCAACAGTTGGGAGAGGATGCGGTGATACTGGTAATATCCGCACTCTTTTCTTTGTGACTTCGGTGAGCATGAGACATAACAGATTATCCTGCCAACAGGCACAAGGACCATCTGCATAATCATCACATAGAGTGGCTACTTATATATTCTTCCCATCATCCATCTGTGACAGGGTGGAAAAACGTATTTTACATATGGAGTCATTTTAGACTTTAATACGATTTGTTGTGATTCATCATTTATGTAGCAAGTTATGAATGCTAAGCAACTTGGTGTCATTTCACCCACAGAACCAAAAAAATGTCTTCATGAGTGATACAAAATAATAGTACATGGCAATTAAGCCAGACAGGTGTGCGCCTGAAGCTCAACAGTGAAAACATACATTTACTGTACCTGTTATTTATTTATGTGCAGGAAGCGAGACGCATACGTTAATGGACATACCTTCTTCATACCTTTGTAAATACAGTACAACTGAATAAATCAAGAGTGCTTGAAATTTTTTTATACTACAGAATGAGCGCTGATAAATGAGTAGAAAATAGCATAGCTTTATAATTAGTTATTGCCTGATATACGAGTATAGCAGCTTGTAGGAGAACCCAGTTCCTACTCATTTAGATACAGTCAGTGGTGGTTTCCCCAGTAGGCAGTGGTGGATTCCCCAGTAGGCAGTGGTGGATTCCCCAGTAGGCATTGGTGGATTCCTACTTCATGTCAATTGGAGAAAAGGGACTGAGGGGTTGTTGCAAAGATCAGAGCCGGCCATAGGCATAGGCAAACTAGGCAATTTCCTAGGGCATTTGATATGCCTAGGGGCATCAGCAGCTTCTGCTGATTAAAATGATATGCGGCATGCCTATATTCTGTATGTAGCATTTCATATGCAGATACAGCCACAGTCTCACACAGTATATAGGCATGCTGCATATCAGTTTAATCAGAAGAAGCTGCTTGTGCATCCTAGCCACATAGCAATGCAAATAAGATGCATTTTCATTCAAAAAAAGGTGCCCGACGTTAGCATTGATGCAAGATTTGTGAGGACACATCTGTATCCAAGCAGAGGCAGAGGTCACAGTGTTAGTGGCAGTGTGAGTGCTGTGTGCATGTGAGTGGGTTGGTTGTGCAGTAGTGTTCAGAATATGTGTAAGGAGCATTATGTGTGTCATGTAAAAATGCATTAATAATGTGCAGCAAATGTGTAGGGGGTACTATGTGTGTCATTATGTGTATAAGGGCATTACTAATGTGTGGCATTATGGGTATAAGGTGCTTTACTATGTGGCGTTGCATATAGAAAGGGCACTACTGTGTCGTCTAATGTGAATAAAGAGCAATAAGGTGTGGTGTAATGTGAATAAGGAGCAATTCAGTGTGATGTAATGTGAATAAGGGGCTCTACTGTGAGGAGTAACGTTTATAAGGTAAAGTGATACTACTGTGGGATGTAATATGAATTATGGACACTATCGCAAGATAAAATGTGAATAAAGTTGCAGTACTGTGTGGCGTAATTGGAATTGGGGTTACTATTGTGTGGCCATGCCCCTTCCCAGCAAGAAGATGCCCATTTTTGGCTGTGCGTCAAATGTGCGAACTGTTCCTACTTAAAATATAGGGGGTACAAGGACTGCTATGGGTGAGGGGTGATGGTGCTGGGAGAGAGGTGCAAGGTCAGAGGCAGAACCAGCGGTGGTGCTAGGGGCCACCAGCCAAAATCTTGCCTAGGGCATCATATTGGTTAGGGCCGGCTCTGGCAAAGATGAATGGATGCCTGGTGGCACCAGTAGCTGGGGAAGCACTGCAGACCCCCTGCACTGCCCCCAATTCAGCCGTGGCTATTTGTACATAGGAACGTTGGCTGTAACAAGACTACATCCCTGATTGTGCATCGGTGGAGTCTCAGGAGTGGACACTTGCACAGTATCAGGAGTGGTACTTTATCTCTCTCCACTTTATCACTCTCCAAGGCTTAGTACACCCCCCCTCATGTCTTAAATACTGTAGGTGTACATACCCACCCACGGACAGCATGCCAAAGTTGCCACTCTGCTTTTCAGCAGTCTGTCTCCAACAGCAGAACCAGGTTATTTTTGGTAAGAATAGTTATGACTGGTTCTACTGCCTCAAGCGAAGCAACATTTGATTCAGCTATGGGATACTGTAACCCAGGAAATTGCATCAAGCTATGGGGCAAATGTATTAACCTGGAGAAGGTATAAAGAAGTGATAAAGCAGTGATAAGTGCAAGGTGATAGTGCACCAGCCAATCAGCTCCAATATGTAAATACACAGTTAAGAGCTGAGTGGCTGGTGCGTTATCACCTTGCACTTATCACTGCTTTATCTTAATACAAAAGCCCCTATGTTCTTTAAGTGGTTGGACCCCTTTCCACAACTACAGAAACACTGAGGTCCATCTGCAAGATGTAAGCTCCCATGCTTTATAAGACAATATAAGTATCTTGATTCTACAGTGTGAGACCGAAATACCACCCTCTGACATTATCTTAGATGTGCCTGATATAAGAAAAATAATAATCTACATAAAACTAACTTTTGTATGGAAACAGCTGGAGACTCGTCCGAGCTCTTAAACTGACGGTCGCATAAAATATAAAAAAAGGAAAAAAAAATCAAAGCTCGAAAAGAAAATGTTTTTTTTCCTTACCCGGATGCGGTCTTTCTCTTTGTGCCATCTCTCCACTTCATCATCCACATCAAGCAGCTGGAGATGAAGCTGTTCCTGGATTTCAGACAGCTCTGACTTTAATGGAGAAAGCAAAGAAAAATTGCTATGATTTATTATGATCAAGTTCTGTATGTACAACTCTCTTCACAACAGAATCTACATATTAAATATATTTGAGGTCTACGGCTGACAATTTGCAGTCATTGGATGGATCATTTTGTAGGTAAATTACAGTATTTATTTAGAGAATGCAATGCAAAAATACTTCTGTATAATAACGCCAGAACCAATTATTTCTGTATTAAGATTTTATTGTTGGAAGAAGTTGCAATGTGGAACCCTATGACAAGCAGTGAAATGTATCCTCCTGCAAGACAAACATCCACATACTCATTATTTCACCTAAAGTATTTTGGTGACACGTGAAGTCTGAGTGACATCTGACGCCTGATTTTCCTGATGCTGCTCAATTTCTAAACACTCTTTTCCCTACTCAGAAGATATGGCTCAGCTTTTATATATTAGTCATCAAATATGGCTCAGTCTATCTATGCCAGTCATTAGATTTGTTGAGTCAGCAGAAATGACTCAGCTTATTTATACTAACCCTCAGATGTTTCAGCCTCTATACCAGTCATCTGATATGTCTAGTTCATACTTGCCTACCTGAACCTCTCCTTGAGGGAGAAAATGCTCTGTTCCTGGACTTTCCTGGTAATGTATGATTGCCATCACCTGTGGTGAGCTAGTTAATTGATAAGAAAGGTGTTTCACCACAGGTGATGGCAATCATACATTACCAGGAAAGTCCAAGAACAGAGCATTTTCTCCCTCATGGAGAGGGTCAGGTAGGCAAGTATGGTCTAGTTATCAGATACAGTATGTCCCTGTCTCTACACTAGTCATCATATATGTCTAGTTATCAGATATGTCTCTGTCTCTATAGTAGTCATCAGATATGTCTAGTTACAGGTTGAGTATCCCTTATCCAAAATGCTTGGGACCAGAGGTATTTTGGATATGGGATTTTTCCGTATTTTGGAATAATTGCATACCATAATGAGATATCATAGTGATGGGACCTAAATCTAAGCACAGAATACATTTATGTTACATATACACCTTATACACACAGCCTGAAGGTAATTTTAGCCAATATTTTTTTATAACTTTGTGCATTAAACAAAGTGTATCTACATTCACACAATTCATTTATGTTTCATATACACCTTATACACACAGCCTGAAGGTCATTTAATTCAATATTTTTAATAAATTTGTGTATTAAACAAAGTTTGTGCACATTGAGCCATCAAAAAACAAAGGTTTCACTATCTCACTCTCACTCAAAAAAGTCTGTATTTTGGAATATTTGGATATGGGATACACAACCTGTATCAGATATTTCTCTGTCTCTATACTAGTCATCAGATATGTCTAGTTATCAGATATGTCTCTGTCTCTATACTAGTCATCAGACATGTCTGGTCATCAGATAATACCCAGCTTAAATACTTAGAGTACCAAGGCCATTTCTATTATTGAACCCACATTAATATTATTGTGTATACCACTCTCAGTGCGGAGGACTTCACAGTTGACTCTAGTATTCTTGTTTCATTCAGTGAAGACTAGTCAATCTTTATAATTCCAAAATTGTTATAGGGTGACTATACTAGTACTAAAAAAAGAATATAATCTCTACTTTATAATAATAACAACATTATTATCTGCAGCAGATGATCAGACTATGGGGGTAATTCCAAGTTGATCGCAGCAGGATTTTTTTTTAGCAGTTGGGCAAAACCATGTGCACTGCAGGGGAGGCAGATATAACATGTGCAGAGAGAGTTAGATTAGGGTGGGTTATTTTATTTCTGTGCAGGGTGAATACTGGCTGCTTTATTTTTACACTGCAAATTAGATTGCAGATTGAACACACCACACCCAAATCTAACTCTCTCTGCACATGTTATATCTGCCTCCCCTGCAGTGCACATGGTTTTGCCCAACTGCTAAAAAAAATCCTGCTGCGATCAACTTGGAATTACCCCCTATGGGCACAATTCAATTATATGTGAGCTGTTTTGCACATCATATTAATGGGATGTGGTACACAAGATCTACATTAAGTAGGTCTATAGTCATTAGGTAAACCCCATATTGTCAACAGGCACAAGGATGACATGGACAAAAGGCTGACATATGAAAGGTCGACACAGGAAAAGGTCGACATGGTCAAAATGTCGCCACACTTTGGGCGCGGTATCTCCCTTCGCTCGCCACAAGGTTACTAAAGGATGTGACATGGATAGTCAAGGATGGAAAAAAGTCCAAAAACCTGAAAAAAACACAAAAAAGTGTTGACCATACGTGTGTCGACCATTGTCATGTCAACCATATGAACATGTTGAAATTTTGAACATGTCAACTTTTTCCAGTGTCGACCTTTCATATGTCGACCTCGGTCTATGTCGACCTTTTGTCCATGTCAATCATATGGGGTCGACCTAATGTATGTCGACCTATAGTCTGGATCACTTGTGCCCTATCTATCTGCTAAAATAATGTTTTGGTATGTTACAGTATAATGGGGGTCATTCCGAGTTGTTCGCTAGCTGCCGCTGTTCGCTGCGTACCGATCAGTGAAAAAAAATGGCTAATCTGCGCATGCGTATGCACCGCAATGCGCACACACGTTGCACGGGTAAAAAGTCCTTTGTGGTTTTGCACTGGTTCTAGCAACGATTCCAAACGCACAGCAGATCACAAGGAGATTGACATGAAGTGGGCGTTTCTGGGTGGCAACTGACCGTTTTCAGGGAGTGTTTGGCAAAATGCAGGTGTGGCTGAAAAAACGCAGGCATGGCTGGGCGTTCGCTGCGCGGGTGTGTGACGTCAAAAGCCGTCCCTCCGTCATTAGAATCAACGCACACAAAGAGTAACTACCGGGCTGGTCTTGTTTTGCACAAAAAGATTTTGTAGGCGCTCTGCTGCACAGGCGTTCGCACTTTTGCAAAGCAAAAATACACTCCCCAGTGGGCGGCGACAATGCATTTGCACGACTGCTAAAAAACTGCTAGCGAGCGATCAACTCGGAATGACCCCCTAAATCCTTACAGTGATTCATGTAGTAGATGTTATATTATTAATGACATTTGTGCAACTGAAAGACTATGTGAAATTTTAGCACAAATTAAATTGCTCTAAATGGGGTCTCATTTGTGAACAGGAAAAACAGAAAAGTGCATCATATATTTTGGTGCATCTATTCATCTGCCATGCACTTACACAGGTGCGTAGCCCTCTTACATTTGTAGCCACGCCACCACTTCTTCATGATGGTCTGTATGATTGTGGCAGTCTATCAGCAACAGTAAAAAATATCACTTCATAATTCTCCTATAATGTTGCTCTTTTGGAGCCTAGTCAACTGTATGTCGTAGGGTTGTTATGAGGGTAAAGGGACATTTGGGCTTTCTGTATATAGTGTGCCATAATTATTCTTTTGAATGGTCCATTTTGGCATATAAATGTCCTTTCACACTAAAATGTGCTTAGAAAGTGCCAGAGGTATCCTTGGGAAAGTAATGATAAGTGTCTGATTACTGCCAGGAGTGTGTAAACATGAAGTTCGTTAGAATAACGAGATCTTCATTTTGCCCTTGGGTGAAATATGTAAGTGCATTACTGCCTTTAGCCTGAATTCCTCACCATGATCCGCCCCACCCTTCTAAAGAAGGGTGTGCTAAAACATGAATTTAGTGTTTTCAGTCATTTCATGTCCTGATAGTTTTCCTTCTCTAATCTGTACAATGTTCAACATGTTTCTGTATTACTATTGCAAATCTGTGTCTCACAATATGAAACTACGCTGTATTAGGTCTTATCGTGAGCAAAACTTCCAACCCAAGTCATCACGGTTCCTCATATTCATGCAAGAACCCAAGTCATCATGGTTCCTCATATTCCTGCAAGAACCCAAGTCATCACGGTTCCTCATATTCCTGCAAAAACCCAAGTCATCATGGTTCCTCATATTCCTGCAAGAACCTAAGTCATCACGGTTCCTCATATTCCTGCAAGAACCCAAGTCATCATGGTTCCTCATATTCCTGCAAGAACCCAAGTCATCATGGTTCCTCATATTACTGCAAGAACCCAAGTCATCATGGTTCCTCAGATTCCTGCAAGAACCCAAGTCATCATGGTTCCTTATATTCCTGCAAGAACCCAAGTCATCATGGTTCCTCATATTCCTGCAAGAACCCAAGTCATTATGGCTCCTCATATTCCTGCAAGAACTCAAGTCATCAGGGTTCCTTATATTCCTGCAAGAACTCAGGACCTGTAACGTGGGATGCAAGCTTTATTGTTTTAACTGACGATTTTCCCTCCAGAGCTTAGTTGTTGTTGTTGGGTTTTTTTTTTATCATTTCTTTATTCATCAGAGCATATACATGATATATCATATGGTAGAACAAAGATCAAATGTAATAAGTATATAAATACTTTAAGGGCAGCAACAAGTCAAAAGAAGAACCACATAAACCATTTGAGAAATAATACTGTGCAGATGCTATAAAGCAGTATTTTTTATTTTTACATATTTTATTTAATATAGTTTAAGAAGTATTTTTGCAAATATTTAAATATTATACAGATTTCCTTATCAAAAACTGGGGCATGAAGGGCCCACCGGGGGAATGTAGTAGTAGTAGTAGTAGTAGTAGTAGTAGTAGTAGTAGTAGGGGCCCATGTTTAGGGGTGTGGCCAGTCTCCAGAGGGGGTGTGGCCAGCTGCCACATAGGTTTGGCTAACCATTAGAGAGTGCATGGTCTGGGCCCCTTGATAAATATGTATAGTAAATATTGCTAGTGCATGCATGATAATGTACCAGATTAATAACAGCAGTGTACTGTAGAATATACAGCATAGTCCTGTGCAGTGTAATGTAACTCAGACGTCTCCAGGAACAAAGTAAGTATGTGAGTGAAATGGAGAGGGAGGGAGGGTGGCAGTACAGCACGGGGGCAGCGGGAGGATGAGCAAGGAGCAATCAGAGTGGGGGGGCATGGCATGAAAAGAGGGGGTGGGGCTAGACAGAGCTGGAGGCAGGGCGGACTGTAGTATAACTAGTATTAATATACAAAGCATACCAGAGATAGGCTAATTCCATCTGAAATTATACACGGCGCTGGTAAACTCACATTCTGCAATGCCATCTTGGGTGCTAATATTACGCCCAGATCACACTGGAAATGCAATTTTTGATAAATGCCCTCCCTAAACACAGACTTTTGCCACGCGTTGTGCAGATAGCTGTACAGAGATGACAAAACTAAGCGTACAGTAGGTCTAGATTTATTTTGTGATAAAGGTGTAGTTTCTTCTGTATTCTCCTGTGAACACGTCAGCATGAACATATAGTGGATATTATCTTGTCAGCCATGAATATTTATGAGTATTAATGAGCGTGTCCACAGCCCATGTACTGGCAGGAACACCTCATCGTGCTCCTGAGGAACAACCTGTGACATCATCGGTCGTCAAGCTTCCAGTACATGCTCATAAAATCAGTATGCCTGGAGCACAGTCAGATAGGGCAGCACATCGTAACAGCTCATTTCAATAATGACTAAGACACGTATGACACAGTTAGGGAGGTGCACAGTTTTATAGTTATAGTGGTATGTGTGGTAAATACCGTGCAATACAACCGTCTTTGTACGCAAGTTGTACTATAAATGTTTAATCCTTCAAAACTGCATTGCACGTATGCTATAAGAAGGATAATCCTATGTGGTAATATAAAATGTTGGTTTCTCAAATCAATGTAATGGTCCTTCACAGGCGCATGAAAGGGAGGGGTTAATCTAGACATGAATTTGCATAAATTAACTATGTAATTAGAAGACCCAGAGTGGGAGCTATTATCACGTAGTGTTAGGGACTGACAGAACAGAGAGGTCTAGAAGCGGCCTGGTCGCTTACACATATCTTTGCAAATATATGCAAACAATATATCTGTATGGGATGTAGTTATGTGACTGCTGGTCACATTACCTCCCCCTACATCCCGCCCCCTCACAATCCCGACGGTCGGCATGCCGACCAGCAGGGACTATTCCCCCTCGTGGGTGTCCACGACACCCACAGAGTGGGAATGTCGCCACCGAGCCCGCAGAGTAGTATTCAGATTTCATTGCTGGTGGTTTGCAGTGTGCTGGGGAATATTGTTCCTTTTAATCATTTAAGAACTAGTCCATAATATGGTTGCACTCATTACAGACATGCATGCCTACGTTTCCTATTCATCTATTAGGAGATGTGATACACATTTCTATCATGAGTGCAATGTAGGTGTCCCGGAGGACCCACACTGTGCACCCTGCACCCATGTTTAATCACCTCTCCAGAGTCCCACGTCGGCGCTGCTGTAGGAGAAATCACTCAGAAAATGGCACATCAGCCATTTTCCTGGTGATTTATGAATGCGCAGTACAGATCTGTCTCCGGGAACATGGGCACCATGTTTTGAGAAACCCGTGCATGTGCACTAGAAGTTAGTCTCCGGGAACACTGCGAGCGCCAGGTTCCCGGAGACCTGCTCAGAGTCTACAGCACCGCAGATTGGAGGGGGCCCACACAGAGATTATTATGCTTTCTCTATAAATTATGCCCTGACTTTGAAAGGCCATTATAGTGAACTCAGTGGGTGAGCACAGATTATCACTACTACAAACAAACCTTACACAAAGTAATAAAATATATGAAACTTCAATCCCGATGTACCACACAAGTAAAATTAATCGGTATATTTGTGCTCATAACCTTGATAGGGCATGGTACATGAGGGCAGGGGGGGAGGGGACATGTAGATAAGTTGCCCATAACCATACTGATGTAAATAGCAAATAAAGGCAGTATTTCTCACCGAAGGCGGGATGTACTAAAGGAAAAATGCGGTAAAACCCCCGAAAACGGGGGTTTTATCGCATTTTCAAATGTACTATGACCCTACCGCCAGTATTTCGCTGTCCAGGGTATCTCCATCTCTGGATGGCGATACCCTTTAGAAGCCTATGGGCTTCTTATCGCCGACCGCCGCAACCCGCCGCCTCCTCCGCCCCCGCCACAGATGCCTCCCCCCCTGGTATACCTTCCTCCAGGCAGCCCTGGTACTGGAAGGTAGTCTCCTCCTCCCCCCTAGCAACGCCGCCAGAGGTCCTTCCGGCTGCAGGGGGGAGGAGGAGGTGCCGGGGGCAGCCTGTTGCTGCTTCCCGGCGTGGGAGAAGTGCGGAGACCCCTAGGAGGTGACGGAGACCCCCCACAGACCACCTCACAGGTATCGCGGGGTGTCTCCGTCACCGCATTGCGATATTGACCGCATATGTTAGTACATATGCGACCAACATCGCTGCGGTAGGTGGCGAGGAGCGGCGATGTATCTTAATACATCCCGCCCTAATACAGATCAATTTGTTAATTGCTGGACAGAACAATGTACTTTAGTAAAATGTACAATAAAACACAATATATCTGCAAGTGGGTTGCCATGTTAGGAGAACGGTCTAAACCGGCAGAGTATGAGTTTCAGGCTTGCACACACGGCACACTACTAGAGTCATACACATGGGGAAGGGACAGAAATATAAAAGCAACTTTAACTGTCTTTTGTGTTTTGATATTCAGTTACACTGGCCAATAGTGTATATTTATTTTCATGTTTCATATATAACTTAGGGCGGGATGCACTATCCTCAAATTTACAGACAAAATTTCCAAAAATGCAGTTTTCAGATGTTTGACCGCATTCTCCAAATGCATCAGCTCTAGAAAGTAAGACTTTTCGGTTCTTGTTCCCGATAGGCAATGTCAGCTATAGACAGCATAGAAGCCTGTGGACTTCTTACCGCCAACTTCCCTGATGGCTTCTGCATGCACTGTCCTTTGTGGTTTAATAACAATTGTACATGCATTTGACATTACTATACGCCACTATGCATGCAATCAGTGGCGGGATGCATTGCATTCAAAATGCGATGTGTGAAGCATCCTGCCCTTATTAATTATTCAATATTTAGGTTTAGTAGCCCATTCAGCATTTGATCTGAAATTACATTCACATTCTCAGCCTAATTGTGCTGTCCTGTTTAGCATATTTTATATACTCCAGATATTTATGAAATATTTCTCACCATTATGTAAATGGTAAGATTTGCCTGCTCTCAATTCCGCCCAAAAGCATTACTCTACCCTTAATTGTTATCATAATTAGCCTACAGCATCTTAGTTAGCATTCAGAATTGGTATGAAGGGCCTGCCAAGGATAAGGAGTAAATCTCAGGATAAGTTACATCCTGTTACTCATTACTGGCTTAATGCCACTGCTGAAAGAAATTGTATAGAGAAACTTATATAGTCTCTAATTTGATCTGAATGTCAAGATATTAAGTAGGAGCACAAATTAAAGAAAGAACATGAATTTATTTTACAAACACAAGCAGAGACAGGAGACAGGAACTAGATTTAGTTAGTTAATGCTGAGTGTGGAACTCAGTTAATTAAGAAGAGATCGATTAACTAGTAGAAATGTACAATAGCAGCAATTTGTGTCATAGATTAGCACATGTTCTTTTCTACCTAACTATACAAACAATAAACCACTAAGGTAAGTAGTTTCAGGAGTCTCTACCTACCTGGAAAGATATGTAGCTATTATGTAGTGAGACATAAATTAAGGGGGATATTTATCAAAGGTTGGCGAGAAATAAACTACCAACCAGTCAGCTCCTATCTGTCATTTTTAAACCACAGCTTGTAAAATGACAAGAGCTGATTGATTGGTACTTTATCTCTCTCCAAACTTTGATAACTCTCCCCTCTAAGTATGAAAATTGTCATAATGTAGTTATAAAACGTGACATTATAAAATAACAAAATGTGTTTGTTCAAGTGATGTTTTATTCTTTTAAACGCATCTTAATTCAAATTGGTAAGACACATTTTAATACATAAAATATTAATTTGACCTAAGGGGAGGAATGTATAAACCTTGGCGAGAGATAAAGTGGGGAAGTTGCCCTAAGCTACTGTACCAATCATCTCCTGTCATTTTAAAAACTGTGCTACAGTAGATAAATGACAATTGACAGAAGCTGATGCCTGCTATTGACCACCTATCCATTTAATATCTCTTGCAGATTTGGCATATCTCCAAATATGTTTTATGCTGGCCATACATTAGTACGACAAGCATCCCATCCGATTTCCCTTCAATCCCCCTGGGAGCCCCTGGCATACAATTTTTTATTTTTTTTACATATGAAGAGACATACGATCTATGCCACTCAATCACTGCCACTCAATAGGACGCTGATCATATGCTCCATCGTACGATGCATCGTACGTGCATACGACCACGACGGATAAAATGGGCTGCACATACAGTATGATCTAAGGATGCAACATTCAACCCACGGGGCTGCGCATCGCATCTTAATCATATGTAAAACACATACGATGTGCATACGATCTAGTCAGATTGCTTAGATTTTAAGCATGAATCTCTCCGTGAGTACCCCCCTTTAATCTGCAGTCCTTACTGAAAGAATAGTAATATGACACCTAGTGAGTGTCAGGTAATCTCCCCGTCAGTGTGGCGTCTCTTAAAGGCGTCACTAGTTTGCTATGCCAGGGAATTCCCTATTGTCACTCCAAAAGTGACGGATCAGTAAAGTTCCATTAGTGACTTTGCAGTTGTCCAGTGCTCCTTATAGCACAATAAACCATGGGGGGGTCTAATGCTCTAAAAGTAATAAACAGACAAACTGAAAACACAATGTGAAAGTTGAACCGTGTGCCCTCTAAAGGGGGTTACACATGGAGCGATGTTTAGCTCATTTCTAAGCAATCTGACTAGATTGCTTAGAACATCGGTCCGTGTGTAGGGGTGCCGGCAACAGCGATGCGCGGTCCCGCGCGTCGCTATCGCCGGTGCTAGATTGGCCTGCATGCAGGCACAATCTAGCAGGTCGCTCTTTTTACCGCTGGGTGAAATGAGCGGCCCCCGTGTACGTCCCCTCCTCACTCAGCACATCGCGCTGTGCTGAGTGGGGGGAGAGATGTGTGCTGAGCGGTCTGTGCTAGACCGCTCAGCACACATCTCTGGAGAAATCTCCCCGTCAGTATGGCCCTTAAGAGTGAGATGTGCTTGGAGAGGGGGAAGGGGGCTAGGTTGAAGATTCTAGTAACCATGTATCCTAGAAACCAGTGACACTTCCTCTATAATATATGATGAGTACACCATGTGGGCAATAATAGTTAGTGCTGTGTGTACTAAAGTATAAGGTTGTGTGTCTGATTTACAAGTGATATGACCTAGAAAATGTATTTTAGGATACTGGAGCAAAGACCTACAAAGGAAGGCAACTGAGATGTTGAGCGTCTCTGATGAATGGGTGAAAAAAAAGTTTAGAATAAAAATTTGGTTGGACTTTTATTTTTAACTTTACCCCTCCAATGTGCCAGAATATATTTGCAGTTAACCTTTAAGGCTTGCCCCATCTCTAACATGCATGTGAGTGGGAGTTGGGGCACCTTCCACAAGCACACGCTGTCCATCCAATGACTCTCACTACAGACCCTAGTCTGAGAAGATGAAGTGCCTGCTGGTCACCATGAATGGGTTAGTAGACAGCCGTGGGAGGGAGGAAGAGGGGGGGACAGAAAGAGACGGCCCAGGGTGGGATTTATCAGGGGGCAGGCGATATTCCAGATCTATTTTTTAGTGCGATAATAATTACTTAATGTGAAAAAAGTCTTGAAAGCTACATTTTGGGTTAACATTGCATACTGTTTTATAGAATCTTGTCTGTTTTACATAAATAAATTATCTTGTTTAAATTAGTCTAATTTGGACAATCTTTCCCCATTTTAATTTTCTGCTCTAGTTCTTCATACTTCTAATCTACAGCGCATTTCAGCTAAAGTATGATCCAACACATAATGGGGGCAATTCTGAGTTGATCGCAGCAGGATCTTTGTTAGCAGTTGGGCAAAACCATGTGCACTGCAGGGGAGGCAGATATAACATGTGCAGAGAGAGTTAGATTTGGGTGGGGTGTGTTCAATCTGCAATCTAAATTGCAGTGTAAAAATAAAGCAGCCAGTATTTACCCTGCACAGAAACAATATAACCCACCCAAATCTAACTCTCTCTGCACATGTTATATCTGCCTCCCCTGCAGTGCACATGGTTTTGCCCAACTGCTAACAAAGTTCCTGATGCGATCAACTCAGAATTACCCGCAATATGCGGACATGTTTTTGTTTGAGTCTGTCACCAATGACTCTGTCAACTTTTTTGGTTATAACAACTTTTTAATTTTAAAATGATTTCCCATTAATGCTACACCAAGGTAGTTCCAAGAATATTCCATAATTATCAACCTCAGAATAGAAAAGAACAAGGAGGTAACTTATGAATTGCAAAACCAGCTGTGTAATCTCAATTTCTGCGGGCGCACCTAACATTCGGACAAGGATCATGAGTAGATATCCTTTTGTAGAGCGAGAATACTGAAGTCAGATGATGGGGTGGAGACGACGCTTCATCCTATACTGTTAATGGGGCTCATTTTGCACCTTTTGCACATTGGTATAGAAACTCCATCTTCTATTTTTCTAGCACAGGCTGTAAATGACAATTAGAACCAGATTGCTTTGAATGGACAATTTCTCCATTTTATCTCTCTCTACAATTTGATAAATCTCCCCCTAAATCATATAACACTGAATCTAGCACTCTCTAAAGGTGTCAAGTGGTGTATCTGGCCATCATGTAGGTGCGGTGGTTGGTTGCCGTGCAGAACAGTGTGCATGGCAACCTCACTTCCTGCCACATGCATTGTGCAGCCACCTCACAAAGTGCCAGCATGTCCGTAAATGGAAATAGAGGGCAGCCCGCTGGTAAAAGTTATTGTCAGGTTGCTATGGAAATCCCATTGGGGGTTTTAAGCACATTCACCACACACATTCATTTAGAAGCTTGTCACTAGGAGAAAACAACCTTTATGCAGGGCCGAAACTAGGGGGGGGCTAGGGGGGCAGGCGACCTGGGCGCCGGATTGGAGGGGGCGCCGAGACCCCCTAACACCCGCCGCGGCACTTTTATAACGTTGAAACCCCCTTCTCCCGAGTGCCCAGCTCGGGGGGCGGGGTTTCGCGGAATGACGCGATTGCGTCGTGACGTCACGGCGCAAACGCGTCATTCCACGAAACCCCGCCGGAGGAGGGAGAAGGGGGAGCCGCGCAGACCGGACGAGGAGGGAGAGGCGGCTGAAGAGCGGCGAGAACCGCTTCAAATGTAAGTCAGCCCCTCTCCCTTCCTCTCTCTCTCTCTCCCTCCACCACCGTCCTGCCGCAATGTGTAAAATGGGGACCTGTGCCTGCCGCAATGTGTAAAATGGGGACCTGTGCCTGCCTCAATGTGTAAAATGGGGACACTTTTTCCTGCCACAATGTGTAAAATGGGGACACTTGCCAGCGTACTGTGTAAAATGGGGACCTGTGCCTGCCGCAATGTGTAAAATGGGGACACTTGCCAGCGTACTGTGTAAAATGGGGACCTGTGCCTGCCGCAATGTGTAAAATGGGGACACTTTTTCCTGCCACAATGTGTAAAATGGGGACACTTTTTCCTGCCGCAATGTGTAAAATGGGGACACCTGTCTGCCGCAATGTGTAAAATGGGGACACTTGCCAGCGTACTGTGTAAAATGGGGACCTGTGCCTGCCGCAATGTGTAAAATGGGGACACTTTTTCCTGCCGCAATGTGTAAAATGGGGACTTGTGCCTGCCGCAATGTGTAAAATGGGGACACTTTTTCCTGCCGCAATGTGTAAAATGGGGACACTTTTTCCTGCCGCAATGTGTAAAATGGTGACACTTTTTCCTGCCGCAATGTGTAAAATGGGGACACTTTTTCCTGCCGCAATGTGTAAAATGGTGACACTTTTTCCTGCCGCAATGTGTAAAATGGTGACACTTTTTCCTGCCGCAATGTGTAAAATGGGGACACTTGCCAGCGTACTGTGTAAAATGGGGACCTGTGCCTGCCGCAATGTGTAAAATGGGGACACTTTTTCCTGCCACAATGTGTAAAATGGGGACACTTTTTCCTGCCGCAATGTGTAAAATGGGGACACCTGTCTGCCGCAATGTGTAAAATGGGGACACTTGCCAGCGTACTGTGTAAAATGGGGACCTGTGCCTGCCGCAATGTGTAAAATGGGGACACTTTTTCCTGCCGCAATGTGTAAAATGGGGACTTGTGCCTGCCGCAATGTGTAAAATGGGGACACTTTTTCCTGCCGCAATGTGTAAAATGGGGACACTTTTTCCTGCCGCAATGTGTAAAATGGTGACACTTTTTCCTGCCGCAATGTGTAAAATGGGGACACTTTCCTGCCGCAATGTGTAAAATGGGGACACTTGCCAGCGTACTGTGTAAAATGCGGACACGTGCCTGCCGCAATGTGTCAAATGGGGACACTTTTTCCTGCCGCAATGTGTAAAATGGGGACACTTGCCAGCGTACTGTGTAAAATGGGGACACGTGCCTGCCGCAATGTGTAAAATGGGGACACTTTTTCCTGCCGCAATGTGTAAAATGGGGACACCTGTCTGCCGCAATGTGTAAAATGGGGTCACCTGTCTGCCGCAATGTGTAAAATGGGGACACTTTTTCCTGCCGCAATGTGTAAAATGGGGACACCTGTCTGCCGCAATGTGTAAAATGGGGTCACCTGTCTGCCGCAATGTGTAAAATGGGGAATGGGGACACTTGCCTGTCGTACTGTGTAAAATGGGGACACTTTTTCCTGGATATGAAATTCATGTTAGAAAAGGCAATTTTTCAGGTAAAAAAGTTCTGAAAGAGATAGATATATATATACATATATATATATATATATATATATATAATATTTTTATTCATGTATTTATTTATTTTAATTTTTTTTATTATTATTTATATTTATTTATTGTAAAAGAATTTTTTTTTTTTTTTGCCGGGGGGGGGGGGGGGGGGTGTCAAATGACTACCTTGCCCCGGGTGACAAAAATCCTAGTTTCGGCCCTGCTTTATGTACAATACACTGTAATTACATGAATGTAGCAGAACTTGTTTTACTATGGTAAGAAACAATGATAATGGTTGAGCTTTAGAAGCATGTGAACATGCCCTGTATGTATGTTAGCTGTTCATTTTATACGATATAAAGTATTGTATGGATCTCTGAATCTCACATGAAGGTCTAGTTACTAAGCCTTGGATGGAGATAAAATGGACAAAGTACCAACCAACCAGCTCCTAACCGTCATTTTTCAAACCCAGCCTGTGACATGTTAGTTAGCAGCTGATTGTCTGGTAATTTATCTCTGTCTAAGGCTTAGTAAATAGATCCCTATATTACAGGCATAAAAGTGGGTCTGTTAAGCTGGGTACACACGGGCCTATATATTGGCTGTCAACTGAACGGCCGTTAGATCGTCAACATGAGAGCGGGTGTTTATAAGCGAAACGTCTGCGAACGACGTCATTCACAGACATATCGCGCCGGCTGTGCAACACAGACGATGCCTGATATATCTGCAGATACATCACCGCTGTCACGATCCGGGTAACTAAACACACTTATGTGCTGCTGAGACTGTCCCTGCGCTCCAAGCCTGGATTCCATCTGCACGGCATCTCCACAATCTCTCCTCAGTGATCCCAGCGAAGCTGACATGACAGCTATCCAGCATGTCCATCCTGTCCTAGCGGATGACGTCTCCTACTATCCGCGGCCTCTGCCGCCGCCGCCATTACTACAAGCTTCCGCATGCTGTTTACAAACAGACTTTTCTCTCCAGAGCAAAACATGGGTGCAGCCATGTTTGGGTTAATCACATGACTCTCCACAGCCAATCTGCTGTACACAGAATCCTCTCTGATTGATCAGCCCCACTGCTTCCCTGCAGATATAAGTATCCTGAACCAAGGCTTCCTGTTGTCAGTGCTATGGTTGTCTAACCCAGTGTTGGATGTCTCTACATTCTGTGGTTGTTCCTGCTTGCTGTCTTCAGGTATTCCAGCTCCTGTGACCTTGCTCCTCTTAAAGAGACCTGCATCAGATTCCACCCTGCTGTGCTGCCTGACTCCAGCTGTGTTTTCACATTGCCTCCTGTTATCAGCAGTGTTCCTTCACCGTCTCCAGTTCTCAGCGGTGTTCCTACATCTCCTTCAGATCACCATCCTTGCTCCAACATCGAACTCTGTCATCATCGGTGTCTCAGCACCGAGCTCTGTCACCATCGGTGAGTCCACTGTATTCTCACCATCTGTGCCAGTTCACCCAGCATCCTCTGCAGTCCTCCAGCTCTCAGCCTACCTCGGTGCTCTGCCATTGACTCCTGCTTCCAGTGTGTCATCCTGTGGTCAGTATCAGTTCATCTTGTCAGTACAGTGGTTACTGTTAACATTTATGGACAATACCATCTCGGTGTCTTCCAAGACTGTGCCATATTGATATCAAATTACTCCAAACAGCATACCTGTTACTACCGTATCTGAGGAACTGTGCTGCTATATATACTGTGAATTCTACTGCTGAACATTGGTTCTGTCACCAAGCTGCCATTGTGATGATTGAACTGTGTGCACAAGAACTTGACTTTTACACCTCTGTCGTCATGGTCACTCACTCGAGCGTCTGTGCTAATGGTACCCTGTATGTCCAGGAATCCCACACTGCCACCCAGGTTCACATACACGTCAGCCCCTGCGCCTGAGGCTTCCCCAGGTCAGCCTCAACCCTCAGGCGTGACAACCGCATTGTGCTGTGTACTGTTGCTGCAGAGGCCGCCAGACACTGACATCACAACTGGGCGGGCACATGTAAATTCCCGCCCAGTTGTGACATAAGGCACGACAAAACAGGCCGATGATTGGTGTGTATGCACTTACAAATCATCAGGTAGGCCGGCGGATCACGTGGATGGCTGATCCATCTTCCTAGTGTGTACCCAGTATTATATGTCGTAGGACAACATTAATGTGTTGCATGCATAAACTTAGGGGAGTGGTGAAATCTGATAATCATAATTTTCTCTAACGTCCTAGTGGATGCTGGGGACTCCGTCAGGACCATGGGGAATAGCGGCTCCGCAGGAGACAGGGCACAAAAAGTAAGCTTTTAGGATCACATGGTGTGTACTGGCCCCTCCCCCTATGACCCTCCTCCAAGCCTCAGTTAGGTTTTTGTGCCCGTCCGAGCAGGGTGCAATCTAGGTGGCTCTCATAAAGAGCTGCTTAGAAAAAGTTTTTTAGGTTTCTTATTTTCAGTGAGTCCTGCTGGCAACAGGCTCACTGCTACGAGGGACTTAGGGGAGAGAAGTGAACTCACCTGCGTGCAGGATGGATTTGCTTCTTAGGCTACTGGACACCATTAGCTCCAGAGGGATCGAACACAGGCCCAGCCATGGAGTCCGGTCCCGGAGCCGTGCCGCCGACCCCCCTTGCAGATGCCGAAGTTGAAGAGGTCCAGAGGTCCGGAAACAGGCGGCAGAAGACTTTCAGTCTTCATAAGGTAGCGCACAGCACTGCAGCTGTGCGCCATTGTTGTCGGCACACTTCACACCAGCGGTCACTGAGGGTGCAGGGCGCTGGGGGGGGCGCCCTGGGCAGCAATGTATAATACCTTTTTCTATGGCTAAAATACATCACATATAGCCCTTGAGGCTATATGGATGTATTTAACCCCTGCCATATATCGCAAACTCCGGGAGAAGAGCCCGCCGTTTTAGGGGGCGGGGCCTATTCTCCTCAGCACACAGCGCCATTTTCCTGCTCAGCTCCGCTGTGAGGAAGGCTCCCAGGACTCTCCCCTGCACTGCACTACAGAAACAGGGTAAAACAGAGAAGGGGGGCATATTTTGGCGATATTTTTATATATTAAGCGCATATAAAACAACACCTTTTAGGGTTGTTTATATACATTTTTATAGCGCTTTGGTGTGTGCTGGCAAACTCTCCCTCTGTCTCCCCAAAGGGCTAGTGGGGTCCTGTCTTCGATAAGAGCATTCCCTGTGTGTCTGCTGTGTGTCGGTACGTGTGTGTCGACATGTATGAGGACGATGTTGGTGTGGAGGCGGAGCAATTGCCGGTAATGGTGATGTCACCCCCTAGGGAGTCGACACCGGAATGGATGGCTTTAATTATGGAATTACGTGATAATGTTAGCACGCTGCAAAAGTCAGTTGACGACATGAGACGGCCGGAAAACCAGTTGGTACCTGTCCAGGCGTCTCAGGCACCGTCAGGGGCTGTAAAACGTCCCTTACCTCAGTCAGTCGACACAGGTACCGACACAGATGAATCTAGTGTCGACGGTGAAGAAAGAAACGTATTTTCCAATAGGGCCACACGTTATATGATCACGGCAATGAAGGAGGCTTTGCATATCTCTGATACTGCAGGTACCTCAAAGGGGGGTATTATGTGGGGTGTGAAAAAACTACCTGTAGCTTTTCCAGAATCAGAGGAATTGAATGACGTGTGTGATGAAGCGTGGGTTAACCCCGATAGAAAACTGCTAATTTCAAAGAAGTTATTGGCATTATACCCTTTCCCACCAGAGGTTAGGGCGCGCTGGGAAACACCCCCTAGGGTGGATAAGGCGCTCACACGCTTATCAAAACAAGTGGCGTTACCGTCTCCTGATACGGCCGCTCTCAAGGATCCAGCTGATAGGAGGCTGGAAACTACCCTGAAGAGTATATACACACATACTGGTGTTATACTGCGACCAGCAATAGCCTCAGCCTGGATGTGCAGTGCTGGGGTGGTGTGGTCGGATTCCCTGACTGAAAATATTGATACCCTGGATAGGGACAGTATTTTATTGACTATAGAGCAATTAAAGGATGCTTTTCTTTATATGCGAGATGCTCAGAGGGATATTTGCACTCTGGCATCGAGAGTAAGTGCGATGTCCATATCTGCCAGAAAAAGTTTATGGACGCGACAGTGGTCAGGTGATGCGGATTCCAAACGGCATATGGAAGTATTGCCGTATAAAGGAGAGGAATTATTTGGGGTCGGTCTATCGGATCTGGTGGCCACGGCAACAGCCGGAAAATCCACTTTTTTACCTCAGGTCACCTCCCAACAGAAAAAGACACCGTCTTTTCAGCCGCAGTCCTTTCGTTCCTATAAGAACAAGCGGGCAAAAGGACAGTCATATTTGCCCAGAGGCAAAGGAAGGGGTAAGAGGGTGCAGCAAGCAACTACTTCCCACGAACAGAAGCCCTCCCCGGCTTCTACAAAGCCCTCAGCATGACGCTGGGGCTGTGCAAGCGGACTCAGGGGCGGTGGGGGGTCGACTAAAGATTTTCAGCACACAGTGGGCGCGCTCACAGGTGGACCCTTGGATCCTGCAGGTAGTATCTCAGGGTTACAAGTTGGAATTCGAAAAGTCTCCCCCTCGCCGGTTCCTAAAGTCTGCTTTACCAACGTCTCCCTCAGAAAGGGCGACGGTATTGGAAGCCATTCACAAGCTGTATTCTCAGCAGGTGATAGTCAAGGTACCCCTCCTACAACAGGGAAAGGGGTATTATTCCACACTATTTGTGGTACCGAAGCCGGACGGTTCGGTAAGACCTATTCTAAATCTGAAATCCTTGAACCTGTACATACAGAAATTCAAGTTCAAGATGGAGTCACTCAGAGCAGTGATAGCGAATCTGGAAGAAGGGGACTTCATGGTGTCCCTGGACATAAAAGATGCTTATCTGCATGTCCCAATTTACCCTTCACACCAAGGGTATCTCAGGTTCGTGATACAAAACTGTCATTATCAGTTTCAAACGCTGCCGTTTGGTTTGTCCACGGCACCTCGGGTCTTTACCAAGGTAATGGCCGAAATGATGGTTCGTCTACGAAGAAAAGGCGTATTAATTATCCCTTACTTGGACGATCTCCTGATAAGGGCAAGGTCCAGAGAACAGCTGGAAGTCGGAGTAGCACTAACCCAAGTAGTGCTTCAACAACACGGGTGGATTCTGAATCTTCCAAAATCTCAATTGACCCCGACGACACGTCTGCTGTTCCTGGGAATGATTCTGGACACTGTTCAGAAAAAGGTGTTTCTCCCGGAGGAGAAAGCAAGGGAGTTATCCGAACTTGTCAGGAACCTCCTAAAACCAGGAAATGTCAAATGTGTCAGTACATCAATGCACAAGAGTCCTGGGAAAGATGGTGGCTTCTTACGAAGCAATTCCATTCGGCAGATTCCACGCACGAATATTTCAGTGGGATCTGCTGGACAAATGGTCCGGATCGCATCTGCACATGCATCAGCGGATAACACTGTCACCAAGAACAAGGGTGTCTCTTCTGTGGTGGTTGCAGAGTGCCCATCTGTTAGAGGGCCGCAGATTCGGCATACAGGACTGGGTCCTGGTGACTACGGATGCCAGCCTACGAGGCTGGGGAGCAGTCACACAGGGAAGAAACTTCCAGGGCGTGTGGTCAAACCTGGAGACGTCTCTTCACATAAATATACTGGAGCTAAGAGCGATTTACAATGCTCTAAGCCTGGCAAAACCGCTGCTTCAGGGTCAGCCGGTGTTGATCCAGTCGGACAACATCACGGCAGTCGCCCACGTAAACAGACAGGGCGGCACGAGAAGCAGAAGAGCAATGACAGAAGCTGCAAGGATTCTTCGCTGGGCGGAAAATCATGTCATAGCACTGTCAGCAGTGTTCATTCCGGGAGTGGACAACTGGGAAGCAGACTTCCTCAGCAGACACGACCTCCACCCGGGAGAGTGGGGACTTCATCCAGAAGTCTTCCACATGATTGTGAACCGTTGGGAAAAACCAAAGGTGGACATGATGGCGTCCCGCCTCAACAAGAAACTGGACAGATATTGCGCCAGGTCAAGAGACCCTCAGGCAATAGCTGTGGACGCTCTGGTAACACCGTGGGTGTACCAGTCCGTGTATGTGTTTCCTCCTCTGCCTCTCATACCAAAGGTACTGAGAATTATACGGCTACGGGGAGTAAGAACAATACTCGTGGCTCCGGATTGGCCGAGAAGGACTTGGTACCCGGAACTTCAAGAGATGCTCACGGAAGAGCCGTGGCCTCTACCGTTAAGAAGGGATCTGCTTCAGCAGGGACCTTGTATGTTCCAAGACTTACCGCGACTGCGTTTGACGGCATGGCGGTTGAACGCCGGATTCTAAAAGAAAAGGGCATTCCAGAGGAAGTTATTCCTACCTTGATTAAAGCCAGGAAGGAAGTGACCGCACAACATTATCACCGCATTTGGAGAAAATATGTTGCGTGGTGTGAGGCCAAGAAGGCCCCAACGGAGGAATTTCAATTGGGTCGATTCCTACATTTCCTGCAGGCAGGATTGTCTATGGGCCTCAAATTGGGGTCTATTAAGGTTCAAATTTCGGCCTTATCGATTTTCTTCCAGAAAGAATTGGCTTCAGTGCCTGAAGTACAAACCTTTGTCAAAGGTGTACTACATATACAGCCCCCGATTGTGCCTCCAGTGGCACCGTGGGATCTCAACGTAGTTTTGGATTTTCTCAAATCCCATTGGTTTGAGCCGCTCAAATCGGTAGATTTGAAGTATCTTACATGGAAAGTAACCATGCTACTGGCCCTGGCTTCAGCCAGGAGAGTATCAGAGTTGGCGGCTTTATCGTACAAAAGCCCATATCTGATTTTCCATTCGGACAGGGCAGAACTGCGGACGCGTCCTCAGTTTCTGCCTAAGGTGGTTTCGGCTTTTCACTTGAACCAGCCTATTGTGGTGCCTGCGGCTACTAGCGACTTGGAGGACTCCAAGTTGCTGGACGTTGTCAGAGCATTGAAAATATATATTTCAAGGACGGCTCGCTGTTTATCCTGTATGCACCCAACAAGATGGGTGCTCCTGCGTCTAAGCAGACGATTGCTCGTTGGATCTGTAGCACAATCCAACTTGCACATTCTGTGGCAGGCCTGCCACAGCCTAAATCTGTAAATGCCCACTCCACAAGGAAGGTGGGCTCATCTTGGGCGGCTGCCCGAGGGGTCTCGGCATTACAACTTTGCCGAGCAGCTACGTGGTCAGGGGAGAACACGTTTGTAAAATTTTACAAATTTGATACTCTGGCTGAGGAGGACCTGGAGTTCTCTCATTCGGTGCTGCAGAGTCATCCGCACTCTCCCGCCCGTTTGGGAGCTTTGGTATAATCCCCATGGTCCTGACGGAGTCCCCAGCATCCACTAGGACGTTAGAGAAAATAAGAATTTACTTACCGATAATTCTATTTCTCATAGTCCGTAGTGGATGCTGGGCGCCCATCCCAAGTGCGGATTGTCTGCAATACTTGAACATAGTTATTGTTACAAAAATCGGGTTATTATTGTTGTGAGCCATCTTTTCAGAGGCTTCTTCGTTGTTATCATACTGTTAACTGGGTTCAGATCACAAGTTGTACGGTGTGATTGGTGTGGCTGGTATGAGTCTTACCCGGGATTCAAGATCCTTCCTTATTGTGTACGCTCGTCCGGGCACAGTATCCTAACTGAGGCTTGGAGCAGGGTCATAGGGGGAGGGGCCAGTACACACCATGTGATCCTAAAAGCTTTCTTTTTGTGCCCTGTCTCCTGCGGAGCCGCTATTCCCCATGGTCCTGACGGAGTCCCCAGCATCCACTACGGACTATGAGAAATAGAATTATCGGTAAGTAAATTCTTATTATTACTACTTAGCTGCCATTGGGCCTATTACAGAGATGTATGCAAAGCCAATGGTCTACGCAAATCGACGATGTTTGTTGATCTGCGCAGTCACAGATTTTGTATCGCTCACGTGCAGATCTGAGTCCCCAATGGCAGTCGCAGTGCCCACTAAGCTGCCCCGTTTGGGGGTGGGAAGGGGTGGCAATGGCCAGCATTACAGAAAATGGGAACGTGTCAACCCATTTTGTGGGCGTTGGGGACAGTAGCTGCATATTTGGTCGCAGCTTCACTGGCCCTGTCAGCGTAAAAACACCGCCCATCCAACTCAGTGATACTCAGGTGACTGATGATCGAGTAGATGATCCAGTGCTGCATCTTCGGAGGCAGCAGCCAATCACAGCAGCCAACAGGAGGCGTCTACTTACACAAGACACCTCCTGCAGCCGTAGCATATTGTAGCACAGCTGCTGCATACAAAGACGCAGCTGCTGTGGCTTCTGTGTCCTTTTGTGAATCAGGGCCCTTTGTTGCTATTGACATAATGCAAATCTGCAAGCAGTACGGCAGCTGTGGCTTTATAAACGAATATATGAAAGGACGCAATTTGCTTTTTGACTTGCTGATTTCACAATAGCTATTATCTATGGTGTGAGTTATATATAAAATATATAGAAATAAAATATACAGCATGTTCTGTACAGTATATAGCTTATTACAGATGTGCATGGGATTTGGGAACAGCCAGAACAGACAACACTAGATGTAAATGGCAATTTTCCTCTTCCATTAGCTACAGGGCTGTTTCTGGCTTCAGCTGGAGTATATAAAAATCACTGCAAAATTACCCTGTCTGATGTTCTTATGTGTGTCAAACAAGGGCCAATATTTACTAAGAATTCGAGTTTGTCCGATTTGTGTTTTTTTTTCTAAGTCCCAATCCGGGAATTCACTAAGCACCAATCTCGGCAGTGTTTGGACTATTCGTAATGGTTTGGTTATCAAAGTTCAGAAATACGAATGAATAGACCATCAGTCAAACACGGCTGTTATTTCATACAATACGGGCATTCACTATTCATTCGTATTTGGGTGTTAGTTTCTGAGTGCTCAAGTGCGGGTCTGGTTTTTTTTTTTTTTTTTTGAATCGTTAAAAAAAGCAGCAAAAAAATAGACCTGCTTTTTCCAGTCGAGTTTGGATAATCATACACGGATCAGTGAGATCTGTGCATGGTTATCTATGGGAAAGGGTCTGTTTAGTGTAAAAACTGAAAAAAAAATTGCGTGGGGTCCCCCCTCCTAAGCATAACCAGCCCCGGGCTCTTTGAGCCGATCCTGGTTGAAAAAATATGGGGGAAAAAATTACAGGGGTTCCCCCATATTTAATCAACCAGCACCGGGCTCTGCGCCTGGTCCTGGTTCCAAAAATACGGGGGACAAAAAGCGTAGGGGTCCCCCGTATTTTTGAAACCAGCACCGGGCTCCACTAGCCAGGTACATAATGCCACAGCCGGGGGACACTTTTATACTGGTCACGACAGCAGATACACGACACAGACACAGATACAAAGTAGCGCCAATGCGCTCCATTGTAGCCAATGGTGGGAACTTTGCAGTCAGCGGTGAGGTTACTTTCGGTCAACCGCTGACCGCAAAGTTCCCATCATTGGATACAATGAAGCGCATAGGCGCTACATTGTATCTCTGCCGTGTGCAGCCTGACAGACACTACAGGAGCACACAGCCAATCAGGAGAGTGCCATGACGTGGCGCGCCCTGATTGGCTGAAGGGACCCTCTTTGACAGGAGTCAGGGGGGGTCCTGGCAGTCGGGGAACGGGGTTCCATGTGTAAACATGGGACCCCTTTCAGTGCGTGGTCGGGTTTCCGTTTTATTATTTTGCCAAGTACGTGGATTATACAAAGGTCTGATTCTACACTGGATTATGTGAGTATAATTTTTTTCACAGGTACCCCAAGGATTCTACATGGAGAAGAGGACCGAGCCTCGTGGGAACATAGGTAAGTATATATGTATGGAGGTGTGCATGTATGTAATAAACTTAAACTTTCACGGTGTGTGTGTCCTGTTTTTTTGGGGGGGATTTTTTTGTAGTAGTACTACAGGTACCAGCGGGCCCGGTTTTCCACCGCATGCTGGTACTTGTGGTTCTCCAAGTATCAGCTTGCGGGGGAGGCTTGTTGGGACTTGTAGTACTGCTACTAAAAACAATATTCACATTTTTTTTAAAGGCTATCAGCCCCCCATCCGCCGCCCTTGGATGGGGGGGACAGCCTTGGGCTTCACCCCTGGCCCTTGGGTGGCTGGAGGGGGGGACCCCTTGATTTAAGGGGTTCCCACTCCTCCAGGGTACCCCGGCCAGGGGTGACTAGTTGGGTATGTAATGCCAGGGCCGCAGGGACCAGTATAAAAGTGTCCTCCGGCTGTAGCATTATGTACCTGGCTAGTGGAGCCCGGTGCTGGTTTCAAAAATACGGGGGACCCCTACGCTTTTTATCCCCCGTATTTTTGGAACCAGGACCAGGCGCAGAGCCCGGTGCTGGTTGATTAAATATGGGGGAACCCCTGTCATTTTTCCCCCCATATTTTTTCAACCTGGACCGGCTCAAAGAGCCCGAGGCTGGTTGTGCTTAGGAGGGGGGACCCCACGCAATTTTTTTCAGATTTTTTAAGACTTTAAACAACTTTTTAAGGTACACAATGACGCCCTGCACGGATCTCACAGATCCGGCCGGGATTCCTTGTGTTTTGTCAGGCAGTGTTTTACTCATTACTCCCGTAAAACACTGCCTAATATTACGAATCACATCGACATCGGAAAAAACGATTGTGCAAAACTCGGCAGCTTAGTGAATGATCGTATCAGGATTCAAAAAGTTGCAGTAAAATGCACCCGATACCATTCGAGTTCAAACACCCTTCAAAACGGCAAAAACACGAATCTTTGTAAATATACCCCAAGATCTGGATCCATCTGGCTTTAATGTCCAGAGACCATTACGGGGGAAAAAGCCACAGAGAATCTGCCTTAGCGGTTGCAACTTTACAAGGTGTCACTTATCTATTCCTCAGGTGGGGTTAGAGTGATGTCAGTGTGCGTAACGCACAGTATTAGGCTGCAGGCAAGTGCCTTGTCTGCCTAATGCTCAGACACACCCAGGGTGGGTCTGCAACACAGCCATAGGTTTTATTTAATATACAGAGGCATTCATGAAATGTCACAATATAGGAGACGCCCTCAGTCTGCGTTCTGTTCAGACAGGTCCATAGCATAGCCTTCCGTCATTTAACTACTTCCAAACTCGGCATTCCCCAATAGAACTTTACAATGATCACTAAATAATTAGTATCCAGTTCTACTAATTTACAGTTGACAGTATTTTCTGTTTCAATATTAGCAAGAGCACAAAAGTGTATGATAAATTGCAAACAAAAGCACATATGTGATTCAGTAAGTTTAAAAACCCTGTCTAATTACACATATTTACAGTATGTATTGATTATTAAAACAATATGACATTATTTTTATATTTTTATATTTATATTGTATTTGTTTAGAAATATTTAAGAACAATGTATACTGTTCATCTTATTGAATGATTTAGGATGAATTTATCATATTGATCAATTCTATAAAATGGCAGAATGAATTACTGTAGTTCTAAAGACTTGACATCAATATTGGCATGGAAATATCAAATAATACACTTAAAGATATTGAATATGGGGATATTCTAATGAATTATCTAAAAGATATATGATATAATGATAAGACTCTCATATAAAACAGGTTAATGGGGGTTGTCGTATTCTTTCTGAATGGTTAGCTTATAATAAGGAAGTGTAAGTTCCTCTCGTAAAATATTTTTTTATATACGTCAATAAAAGATCAAAGACACATACTTTATATATTATACTGAAGACATAGGGGGACATTTACTAAGCAGTGATAAGAGCGGAGAAGTGAGCCAGTGGAGAAGTTGCCCCATCAACCAATCAGCAGCTCTGTATAATTTTATAGTATGCAAATTAGAGATGTTACTTCAGTGCTGATTGGTTGTCATGGGCACTTCTCCACTGGCTCACTTCTCCGCTCTTATCACTGCTTAGTAAATGTCCCCCTTAGTGTCAGTGTTTAACACCGCACTTTGGAATGTACAATACCAGATATTAATAAGATCAAATCATTGTCTAATCATTTACTTACAGTATATGTGTGACTAATTTCTGTTTGTGACTATATCCCCCCCACACACTTATACACACACACACACACACACACACACACACACACACACACACCTTTGTTTTACCATCTCTTTTATCTTCTGTACCCTTATACACTTCATAGAGAATATTAAGTCATTCTCATATGTCCCTGCCACAGTGGACGATATTATCTATATCCCCTAGCACAAATACACACACATACACTTGGATGAAGTTTTTATTTTTTTGTCAGACTCCATTTAATCTACCAGTATATTCTTGGAGAGTGGAAGGATACTGGAGCACCTGGGGAAAACCCACACAAACATGGGAAGGACATACAAACTCCACACAATTTGGTGGGAATTGAACCCAAGACCTCAGTACTGTGTAGCAGTATTGCTTAACACAATGTTACACGTGAATTATTAAAAATGTATATATATATATATATATATATATATATATATTATCTAGAAACAGGTACATTGTAAAACAATGATCTTACTACTGTGTATTGATTTATCTCTTAAAAAGTTATCTCTTAAAAACTAATAAGATCTCTGTTTGTATTTCCCCTGTAACGAAAGCAATGTTTAAAACATTTTTAGTCATTAGCAAAGCAGGGACAGTCCGGCTAATGTCGTTATTCTACAATGACTTAGCCATAACTAGCAAGTTTTGTTAATGTTTATTTTTACTAAGTTATTTTTCTAGCACCGGTATATATCCCAGTGCCCCAAAACATTTGTTTTTTACATGGTTCATGATTATTATTATATATGACAACGATAATACGTCTTTAGGCTGTCTTAAGCCAAAACAAATGATTATCTCATTAGCTAAAAGTGGCACTCACCTCCTTCACATATTTCTCAGCCTCCACGGTCACCGTATTGTGGTTCTTATGCTCCTGGAACATACACAGGTAGCAGATGCATGTTTGGTCAGACTGGCAAAACAGCTCCATGGTTTTGCTGTGCAGTGGGCATTTTCTGGCCTCAAAGTCTCTGATAGGATCCAGCAGCTTGTGGTCTCGGAAGGCAGCTCCCTCCAGATGGGGCTTCAGGTGGGGTTCACAAAAGGAAGTCTGGCAGACCAAGCAGGACTTAACGGCTTTCTTCTTGCCATCAATGCAAGAATCGCAGAGAACATCATCGGAATCTATGATAGATCCAGTGCTTACACGAGCAGACCTTCGAGCTTCTGAATTGTCAGTAGTAGGACTTCCAGCTGCCTTCACATCAGACGCACTAAAAAGATTCAGCCTGCCAATTTTAAGACCCCCTGATACAGGACTAGGTTTTGGTACTGTTGCCTTCACACCTCCAAGGTCTGGGCCAGGGCTGTTTGGTACCTCTTGATTCTCATCCATACTTGAGTTTGCAGAATCCTTGTGTAGACTGTCGTTAGCATCTTCACAATGCGAGCCATTGGCTGTCTTTGTCTCCTGACCTTCCATTGTCTACCTGACTTACTGGCTTAACGCTATAGGTGCTTTGTGCTGGCAAATCTGTTGAGATGCTTGAGATCAGAGAGGGGACAATGAAAGTACTCTGATAAATAACTAACTTAACTGTGACTCACACCTGCTCTGAAGAAGAAACCTGATTCTTGTCGATGAAGAAGATAGGAAGAAGAGATGAGACAGCTAAGGTTACACAACCTCATCCACACCCAGGAAGCTTTGAGAACATTCCTGCCCTGCCCTCTTTTACAGAAAGAAAAAAAACTTTTTTTTTTTTAATTATTTTCTCACTGGCTGCAACGTGCCCGAGCTAGAAGTTGCGGACAATTATTTTCTGGCTGTTGAACCTGCTGATTAAGTACATTGTAATCTGATAGTGTCCTACATAAAACTGCAATTTAGATTTTGACTGTTAATTGCATACAACACTCTACCTAAAGGCAAGCCATATAAACACACTAAATAGTTGTGAAAAGCGAAAATATAAACAACTGCACAAACTTAAAAAAATATTATATATTTATTTAAACAAATATTATTCAACGTTTATAATAATAAGATTTTACTTACCGATAAATCTATTTCTCGTAGTCCGTAGTGGATGCTGGGGACTCCGTCAGGACCATGGGGATTAGCGGCTCCGCAGGAGACAGGGCACAAAAATAAAGCTTTAGGATCAGGTGGTGTGCACTGGCTCCTCCCCCTATGACCCTCCTCCAAGCCTCAGTTAGGATACTGTGCCCGGACGAGCGTACACAATAAGAAAGGATTTTGAATCCCGGGTAAGACTCATACCAGCCACACCAATCGCACCGTACAACTTGTGATCTGAACCCAGTTAACAGTATGACAAACGTAAGAGCCTCTGAACAGACGGCTCACAACAATAACAACCCGATTTTTTTGTAACAATAACTATGTACAAGTATTGCAGACAATCCGCACTTGGGATGGGCGCCCAGCATCCACTACGGACTACGAGAAATAGATTTATCGGTAAGTAAAATCTTATTTTCTCTGACGTCCTAGTGGATGCTGGGGACTCCGTCAGGACCATGGGGATTATACCAAAGCTCCCAAATGGGCGGGAGAGTGCGGATGACTCTGCAGCACCGAATGAGAGAACTCCAGGTCCTCTTTAGCCAGGGTATCAAATTTGTAGAATTTTACAAACGTGTTCTCCCCCGACCACGTAGCTGCTCGGCAGAGTTGTAATGCCGAGACCCCTCGGGCAGCCGCCCAGGATGAGCCCACCTTCCTTGTGGAATGGGCCTTGACAGATTTAGGCTGTGGCAGGCCTGCCACAGAATGTGCAAGTTGAATTGTGCTACAAATCCAACGAGCAATCGTCTGCTTAGAAGCAGGAGCACCCAGCTTGTTGGGTGCATACAGTATAAACAGCGAGTCAGATTTTCTGACTCCAGCCGTCCTTGAAAAATATATTTTCAATGCCCTGACAACGTCCAGCAACTTGGAATCCTCCAAATCGCTAGTAGCCGCAGGCACCACAATAGGCTGGTTCAGGTGAAACGCTGACACCACCTTAGGCAGAAACTGAGGACGCTTCCGCAGTTCTGCCCTGTCCGAATGGAAAATCAGATATGGGCTTTTATACGATAAAGCCGCCAATTCTGACACTCTCCTGGCTGAAGCCAGGGCCAGTAGCATGGTTACTTTCCATGTAAGATATTTCAAATCCACCGATTTGAGTGGCTCAAACCAATGGGATTTGAGAAAATCTAAAACTACATTAAGGTCCCACGGAGCCACTGGGGGCACAACCGGGGCTGTATATGTAGTACTCCTTTTACAAAAGTCTGGACTTCAGGAACTGAAGCCAATTCTTTCTGGAAGAAAATCGACAGGGCCGAAATTTGAACCTTAATGGACCCCAATTTGAGGCCCATAGACAATCCTGTTTGCAGGAAATGTAGGAATCGACCCAATTGAAATTCCTCCTTGGGGGCCTTCCTGGCCTCACACCACGCAACATATTTTCTCCAAATGCGGTGATAATGTTGTGCAGTCACCTCCTTCCTGGCTTTTACCAGTGTAGGAATGACCTCTTCCGGAATGCCTTTTTCCCTTAGAATTCGGCGTTCAACCGCCATGCCGTCAAACGCAGCCGCGGTAAGTCTTGGAATAGACACGGTCCCTGCTGAAGCAGGTCCCGTCTTAGAGGTAGAGGCCACGGATCTTCCGTGAGCATCTCCTGAAGTTCCGGGTACCAAGTTCTTCTTGGCCAATCCGGAGCCACGAGTATCGTTCTTACTCCCCTTTGCCGTATAATTCTCAGTACTTTTGGTATGAGAGGCAGAGGAGGAAACACATACACTGACTGGAACACCCACGGTGTTACCAGAGCGTCCACAGCTATTGCCTGAGGGTCTCTTGACCTGGCGCAATACCTGTCCAGTTTTTTGTTGAGGCGAGACGCCATCATATCCACCTTTGGTTTTTCCCAACGGTTCACAATCATGTAGAAGACTTCTGGATGAAGTCCCCACTCTCCCGGGTGCAGATCGTGTCTGCTGAGGAAGTCTGCTTCCCAGTTGTCCACTCCCGGAATGAACACTGCTGACAGTGCTATCACATGATCTTCCGCCCAGCGAAGAATCCTTGCAGCTTCTGCCATTGCTCTCCTGCTTCTTGTGCCGCCCTGTCTGTTTACGTGGGCGACTGCCGTGATGTTGTCCGACTGGATCAACACCGGCTGACCCTGAAGCAGGGGTTTTGCCAGGCTTAGAGCATTGTAAATCGCTCTTAGCTCCAGTATATTTATGTGAAGAGACATCTCCAGGCTTGACCATACTCCCTGGAAGTTTCTTCCCTGTGTGACCGCTCCCCAGCCTCTCAGACTGGCATCCGTGGTCACCAGGACCCAGTCCTGTATGCCGAATCTGCGGCCCTCTAACAGATGAGCACTCTGCAACCACCACAGAAGAGACACCCTTGTCCGTGGCGATAAGGTTATCCGCTGATGCATCTGCAGATGCGATCCGGACCATTTGTCCAGCAGATCCCACTGAAAAGTTCTTGCGTGAAATCTGCCGAATGGAATCGCTTCGTAAGAAGCCACCATTTTTCCCAGGACCCTTGTGCAATGATGCACTGACACTTTTCCTGGTTTTAGGAGGTTCCTGACTAGCTCGGATAACTCCCTGGCTTTCTTCTCCGGGAGAAACACCTTTTTTTGGACTGTGTCCAGAATCATCCCTAGGAACAGCAGACGTGTCGTCGAAACAGCTGCGGTTTTGGAATATTTAGAATCCACCCGTGCTGTCGTAGAGCTACTTGAGATAGTGCTACTCCGACCTCCAACTGTTCTCTGGACCTTGCCCTTATCAGGAGATCGTCCATTTTCTTTGAAGAAGAATCATCATTTCGGCCATTACCTTGGTAAGGACCCGGGGTGCCGTGGACAATCCAACCGGCAGCGTCTGAAACTGATAGTGACAGTTCTGTACCACGAACCTGAGGTACCCTTGGTGAGAAGGGCAAATTGGGACATGGAGGTAAGCATCTGTCCCGGGACACCATATAGTCCCCTTTTTCCTGGTTCGCTATCACTGCTCTGAGTGACCCCATCTTGATTTGAACCTTTTTATGTAAGTGTTCAAATATTTCAGATTTAGAATAGGTCTCACCGAGCCGTCTGGCTTCAGTACCACAATATAGTGTGGAATAATACCCCTTTCCTTGTTGTAGGAGGGGTACTTTGATTATCACCTGCTGGGAATACAGCTTGTGAATTGTTTCCACTACTGCCTCCCTGTCGGAGGGAGACGTTGGTAAAGCAGACTTCAGGAACCTGCGAGGGGGAGACGTCTCGAACTTCCAATCTGTACCCCTGGGATACTACTTGTAGGATCCAGGGGTCCACTTGCGAGTGAGCCCACTGCGTGCTGAAACTCTTGAGACGACCCCCCACCGCACCTGAGTCCGCTTGTACGGCCCCAGCGTCATGCTGAGGACTTGGCAGAAGCGGTGGAGGGCTTCTGTTCCTGGGAATGGGCTGCCTGCTGCAGTCTTCTTCCCTTTCCTCTATCCCATGGCAGATATGACTGGCCTTTTGACCGCTTGCCCTTATGGGGACGAAAGGACTGAGGCTGAAAAGACGTTGTCTTTTTCTCCTTTATACGGCAATACTTCCATGTGCCGTTTGGAATCTGCATCACCTGACCACTGTCGTGTCCATAAACAACTTCTGGCAGATATGGACATCGCACTTACTCTTGATGCCAGAGTGCAAATATCCCTCTGTGCATCTCGCATATATAGAAATGCATCCTTTAAATGCTCTATAGTCAGTAAAATACTGTCCCTGTCAAGGGTATCAATATTTTCAGTCAGGGAATCCGACCAAGCCACCCCAGCGCTGCACATCCAGGCTGAGGCGATCGCTGGTCGCAGTATAACACCAGTATGTGTGTATATACTTTTTAGGATATTTTCCAGCCTCCTATCAGCTGGCTCCTTGAGGGCGGCCCTATCTGGAGACGGTACCGCCACTTGTTTTGATAAGCGTGTGAGCGCCTTATCCACCCTAAGGGGTGTTTCCCAACGCGCCCTAACTTCTGGCGGGAAAGGGTATACCGCCAATAATTTTCTATCGGGGGAAACCCACGCATCATCACACACTTCATTTAATTTATCTGATTCAGGAAAAACTACAGGTAGTTTTTTCACACTCCACAAAATACCCTTTTTTGTGGTACTTGTAGTATCAGAAATATGTAACACCTCCTTCATTGCCCTTAACAAGTAACGTGTGGCCCTAAAAGAAAAATACGTTTGTTTCTTCACCGTCGACACTGGAGTCAGTGTCCGTGTCTGTGTCTGTGTCGACCGACTGAGGTAAAAAGACGTTTTAACGCCCCTGACGGTGTTTGAGACGCCTGGACAGGTACTAATTGGTTTGCCGGCCGTCTCATGTCGTCAACCGACCTTGCAGCGTGTTGACATTATCACGTAATTCCTTAAATAAGCCATCCATTCCAGTGTCGACTCCCTAGAGAGTGACATCACCATTACAGGCAATTGCTCCGCCTCCTCACCAACATCGTCCTCATACATGTCGACACACACGTACCGACACACAGCACACACACAGGGAATGCTCTGATAGAGGACAGGACCCCACTAGCCCATTGGAGAGACAGAGGGAGAGTTTGCCAGCACACACCAAAACGCTATAATTATACAGGGACAACCTTTATATAAGTGTTTTTCCCTTATAGCATCTTAATATATATAATCATATCGCCAAATAAGTGCCCCCCCTCTCTGTTTTAACCCTGTTTCTGCAGTGCAGTGCAGGGGAGAGCCTGGGAGCCTTCCCACCAGCATTTCTGTGAGGGAAAATGGCGCTGTGTGCTGAGGAGAATAGGCCCCGCCCCCTTTTCGGCGGGCTTCTTCTCCCGTTTTTCTGAGACCTGGCAGGGGTTAAATACATCCATATAGCCCCAGGGGCTATATGTGATGTATCTTTTAGCCAGTATAGGTATTTCATTGCTGCCCAGGGCGCCCCCCACAGCGCCCTGCACCCTCAGTGACCGCTGGTGTGAAGTGTGTGACAACAATGGCGCACAGCTGCAGTGCGCTACCTCATGAAGACTGAAAAGTCTTCTGCCGCCGGTTTCTGGACCTCTTCACTTTTCGGCATCTGCAAGGGGGTCGGCGGCGCGGCTCCGGGACCGGACTCCATGGCTGGGCCTGTGTTCGATCCCTCTGGAGCTAATGGTGTCCAGTAGCCTAAGAAGCCAATCCATCCTGCACGCAGGTGAGTTCACTTCTTCTCCCCTAAGTCCCTCGTTGCAGTGAGCCTGTTGCCAGCAGGACTCACTGTAAAATAAAAAACCTAAAAACTTTTTCTAAGCAGCTCTTTAGGAGAGCCACCTAGATTGCACCCTGCTCGGACGGGCACAAAAACCTAACTGAGGCTTGGAGGAGGGTCATAGGGGGAGGAGCCAGTGCACACCACCTGATCCTAAAGCTTTATTTTTGTGCCCTGTCTCCTGCGGAGCCGCTAATCCCCATGGTCCTGACGGAGTCCCCAGCATCCACTAGGACGTCAGAGAAAAAAAAATTACTAAGAAATAACGTGTATTTATACCTCATTGAAACATTTGTCAAAAATTTGAAGGTGACATGGGATGGTTAACCCTTTAGTTGTTTATGAAGCAAATTCTCCTGTTGACTGGTGAAGTGTAATTACTGTATGTGTCAAAGGTTAATACAAGAATGCTGATAAAAGATGGTTATGTAATACAGTTTTATTGACGATATTTACAGCTCTGAATAAACACAAGGAAACCTGGCCAGTCCGACACATTCAAGGAAACCTGACTAAGTGATTTCATGTGCGATCATTCGTCATTGAGGAATTCTAAACCATGCTTATGAACATAGGGGCTAATTCAGACCTGATCGGTGCTGTGCATTTCGCACTGCAGTGTTCAGGTCTGAGTTGTGCATGCACCGGTGCCGCAGTGCGCCGGCACATGCTAAACAGCCAACGGCTGACTTAGCCCTGCGATTGCCTCTGCCTGATTGACAGGCAGAGGCGGACGCTGGGCAGGAGGGGGCGGTCCGGCGGCGTTCAGCCGCCATTTAGGGGGCGTGGTCTGGGCAACGCAGGCGTGCCCGTGACATCACACGCAGCCGATGCGACCCTCACAGCGACGAGTAGCACCTGCCAGCGCACAGGAGCTGCATTGACTGGGAGCTACTCTTCCAGTACAAAAGCATCACCGCTGTGTGATGCTTTTGTACTTGTGCGGGAGGGGGGGTCTGGCCTGACATGCGGGGCAGACTAGCCCTGTGCTGGGCGTCCCCCCGCATATCAGTGTGCCTGATCCGCATGTCAGTGTGCCTGATCGTAGATGTGCTAAATTTAGCACATCTACGATCAGGTCTGAATTAGACCCATGGTGCAAATAAAGTATTCAGTAAAGAAAGATATTTGTTTGGCATAATCGTCTTCTTTTTTCCCAAATTGCTGCATCACCACCTCATCGACTGCTATTGGGGTTCATGTAGACTTTGAAGTAGGTGATTTGTTTACATTTCCATAACGCACATGTGCGCAGAAAATGCATACGCATACGTTCCTATGCTGGCACAGCCGCATATTACTCTTTCGGCTCCTTGGGCCTAAAGAGGAAGAGGAGGAGGAATGAGGGAGGGACAGGGCAGGTCAGCGTAGGAAAGTACAATAAGGACATGCCTGTGTAACAATCAGAGGTGTTAGCAATTACAGATACACCTCTACCAGAAGGCTGTTCTGGGTTCTCGACCACTATGAATCATCTAACATATAAAAATGAAAATGTGTCTGTCCTTCTGTCTTTCTATACAAATCCACAGTTTACAAGTGAAGATCGTGAAATTTTACAGACAAGCGTATTAAAACATGGCGGAGGCAACTAAAGCAATTAGAAATCCCTAGCACCCCTAGGGGGCAGTCAGCAGCACAGAGTATATCAGGAGACACCATAACTCCGGAATTGCTGGAGCAATGTACTAAAAAATTGGTACACATATGCCTTACAATCTGGCAACAAACACTGTGGAAGGAAGACACCCCTAGCACCCCTAGGGGTGGGACAGCAGCACAGAGTATGTCAGCAGACAGCAAAACTGTGGAAGGCATGGAGCAATTTACACCAAACTTGGTACACATCTGACTTACACTCTGTGAACAAACTCTGTGGGGGTTAGACACCTCTAGTGCCCCTAGGGGTGGGACAGCAGCACAGGGTATTTCAGGAGACAGCATAAGTCCTGATTGGCTACACCAATTTACATCAAACTTGGTACACATATGACTTACACTCGGGAAACAAACACTGTGGGGGTCAGACACCCCTAGCACCCCTAGGGGTGGGACAGCAGCACAGAGTATGTCAGCAGACAGCAAAACTGTGGAAGGCCTGGAGCAATTTACAACAAACTTGGTACACATCTGACTTAAAATCTGGGAACAAACTCTGTGGGGGTTAGACACCCCTAGCACCCATAGGGGTGGGACAGCAGCACAGAGTATTTCAGGAGACAGCAAAACTGTTGAAGGCCTGGAGCAATTTACACCAAACTTGCTACACATATTACTTACAATCTGGGAACAAACTCGGTAGGGGTTAGACACCCCTAGTGCCCCTAGGGGGGTGGGACAGCAGCACAGAGTATTTCAGGAGACAGCATAACTCCCAAATGGCTAGACCAATTTACAACAAACTTGGTATATATATGACTTACACTCGGGAAACAAATACTGTGGTGGTCAGACACCCCTAGGGATGGGACAGCAGCACAGAGTATTTCAGGAGACAGCACAACTCCAGAATGCCTAGACCAATTTACAACAAACTTGGTACACATATGACTTACAAGCTGGGAACAAACACTGTGGGGGTCAGGCACCCCTAGCACCCCTAGGGGTGAGGCAGCAGCACAGAGTTTTTCAGAAGACAGCATAACTATGGAATGCCTGGAGCAATTTACACCAAACTTGCTATACATATTACTTATACTCTGGGAACAAACACTGTGGGGGTAACACACTACTAGCACCCCTAGGGGTGGGCCAGCAGCACAGACTATATCAGGACATGCATGATATGTCAGTGATGACAGGGCTGCATGTGACAGGGGCAGAGACATGATGTGAGAAGGAGAATGGAGGTAGCACGAACCCACACACTGAGAGTTATATAGTGGAAGTAGCACGGTCCCCCAGCAGCACAGAGTATATCAGGAGATACATAATTTGCTGCGCTAGATAAGAAACTGTAAATAAATTGATAATTTCACAGGGGCCCTGACATGATGTGAGGAGGGGAATGGAGGCAGCAGGAGCCCACAGACTGAGAGTTGTATAGTGGGAAGAGAAGGGTCCCTTGGGGGGCCAAAAGGGGTCCGGCCACTACACAAAGTGCGTCAGGGAAGCAAGATATGCCTATATACTAGATCTCCAACCAATGTAAATTAACAAACAACTATCATTCTAATTTACCATCGAAGCATGGGTATTCAGCTATCTACACTGTTATTTATACTGTGTGTTTAATATTTAAATTTATTTTTGTAAACAGACATTCTTAAAATCCCAGGCATCGCCGGGTACTCCAGCTAGTTTAAAAAAAAAAAAACATAGACAGTGTTAATTTACTCCCTCACTCCTCATAATGAATAATTGGTGGAGGGGACTGTCAGCATTAAACAACACAGAGCAACTTTCATTTTAACTGGTAAGAGCAGAGGAGTCACTGGGGGGGAGAAGGGTGAGGGGGGGGGGGTGCAGACTGCATTTAGGTGTCACCCTTCCAGGTGCTGCACTGTGACAATCTCATACAGTACCTGGCTCCTGTCACTGAGTAACCAGCAGTGCGGGCAAAGTCTCCAGGGGCAGCCCAGCATCACCAGTAATGCTGGACCCGCCCCCCCTTGAATGATGTCAATTGGGGGTACCCTGTGGGGCAACCCCCTGGAATGATGTAAACAGTGGCTTTCCCCAGAGGACACAACACTTTCCACTGGGCCATGCCTCTTTTTGGTCATATGCACCTTAGGCGCACAGCAATTTAGGCTATTCACTGCACCTGGTGACACCGACCCCGGTGCCGCTGCTGGGTAAGAGCAATGTTTTCCAACTCCATTTCTCTGGGAATCCTAACAGTACATGTTTTCCAGGTCTCCTCACAGAATCATAAGTGAATTAGCACCACCTAGTGATCTTTTTAAATGTGTCAGTCAGTAATGAACACACCTGTGCCATACTTGCCTACCTGACCCTCTCCATGAGGGAGAAAATGCTCTGTTCCTGGACTTTCCTGGTAATGTGTGATTGCCATCACCTGTGGTGATCTAGGTAATTGATAAGAAAGGTGTGTCACCACAGGTGATAGCAATCATACATTACCAGGAAAGTCAAGGAACAGAGCATTTTCTCCCTCATGGAGAGGGTCAGGTAGGCAAGTATGACCTGTGCTCCAGCACAAAGTATGGAAGACGTGCACTGTAAAGGGCCCTACACATTTAAAGATCCGCCGCCAAGCTGCCTGACGGCAGATACGGCCGACGGGCGACCCGGCGGCGGGGGGCAGTGACGGGGGAGTGAATTTTCTTCACTCCCCCGTCACCCGGCTCCATAGAAGTGCAGGCAAATATGGAAGAGATCGTCCATATTGGCCTGCATTCACAGCCGACGGAGCATCAGCGATGAACAAGCACGGGGCCGCGCATCGTTCATCGCTGGTGACTCCACACTCAAAGATATGAACGTTATCTCGTTCAATAATGAACGAGATCGTTCATATCTTTGAGTGATATCGCCCAGTGTGTAGGGCCCATAAGGGTGCCCTGCAGTCTAATGAGGATATCATTAAAGCCATAAAGGCATACCTCCCAACATGACCCTCTCCAGGAGGGACACAATGCTCTGCTTCTGGACTTTTCTATTAAAGTATGATTGTCTGCACCTGTTTTGAACAGGTTAATGGATAAGAAAGGTGTTTCAGCACAGGTGAGGCAATCATAAATTAAGAGGGACGTCCAGGAACAGAGCATTTTGTCCCTCCTGGAAAGGGTCATGTTGGGAGGTATGATAAAGGGCATTGTGTTTAGACCCTCACATTCCTGGCTAGATCAGTTTTGTGTGTGGGGCAGGACATTTTTTGTTTCAAAGTTTATTTGATTGAGATATATATATATATATATATATATATATTTAATCTCTCTTATGACCCTCCATACTAAGATAAGCTAAAACCCTTATTAAAACATTTGTTCCTCTTAAAAATTGATTTGATATTTGTACTTTTATATATATATTTTATATTTTTTTATGTAAAAATCCCTTTTTTTAGTGATTTTTTACTGTCCTCCACCAATAAATGTTATTTTAGTTACAACCCATCCTGTTTTTATACCAGAGGTTATGGTTTTCTAAAAAAAATATTTATATATAAAAAAAAACACAGCTGGTCGCTTGGACCCTTATTCCCCACATAGTGTGTATGTATGTATATATATATATATATATATATATATATATATACACAGAAAGTCACTCCTCTGTAAAAGTGATGAAGCTGCGGTGCCCTCCCAAAGGTGTTACCTCATATGCATGTAGAAAGAATAGAGGCGGCACTCACGCAGACTTTTGCAGGTGAAAAAAGGTCAGTTTATTGTACCGACATGTTTCGGGGACTAGCCCGGGTTAAGGCCCTGAGGACAGGGCTAGTCCCCGAAACATGTCGGTACAATAAACTGACCTTTTTTCACCTGCAAAAGTCTGCGTGAGTGCCGCCTCTATTCTTTCTACATATATATATATATATATATATATGTCCAGCAGTATTCCGGCACTCACCCATGCATGAATTATAAGTGCAATAAGCTCCGGTGCCCTCAGTGACACACTCTGTAAAGGCAGTGTTACCAACACAAACTCACACTGCTACGGCACTCAGAAATAAGAAAAACAAAAGGCAGGTCTCCTGGTCAACGTTTCAATGTTCACAGTCACATATATAGACACTGGTTGTGACCTGAAGCTATTGTAGCTACTGGTAAGGTTACACACGCATATGAAATTGTGGTAGACCTGTGTATTTGAACTTGTTATCCAAATCCCTGAATCATAAGGTCGCATACCTATATGAACTTGCGTTCAGGCCTATGCGTTTGAACTTGTTATTCAAGCACTTAACCATAAGGCTTAATCTAACTTTCACCTGTGTACCTCACCGGTGTGTGGTTTTTTCAAGTATCCAGAATACGTAATTGCCATTTCATTGATGCACTAACAGTATTTATCAAGCACTAGAGACATACCCCTGATGAAGTCTTAGAGTAAGACGAAACGCGTCGGGTTATTTGTTCATAAACATCAAATCTCCGAATTGTCAAAGGAGAAGGAGGAATCTATCAAAGTTATTTCAACTGGTCCTCTGTACTATATGGTGTTATCTGCAAGAAGAGATACTATACCGTTTTGTATCATTGCTTTTATGTTGTAATAAATTTTTACATGGAACATGTTAAATGTGGTTTTATGCTCACGAATTAGGAGTAAATATCTTAGGGAGACTGCTGTTTTTCCCCATTGAATATTGGATGGAAAAACAACCCAAGTGCGCCCATTCCTCTACTGGCACATATTTGTATCTTTTTAGTCCCTCCTAACAAGGGACTTAGTGGAATTTGGCAGCCCAAACCCAATCCTTTCTCACTTTCTGTTTAATAGCGCAAAAGGGAGAGTATCTGTTTTGTCTATATATATATATATATATATATATAGAAACCAGAAAAATTGAGCACTCACCAGTCTTTATCCTTAAACATATATCAGTTTATTCTATGGACATCATAATGTCAACTGCATGTTGCAGCCAGCAAGTTTTCCTCAAACGTTTTCGGCCACATACAGACCATCATCAGGAGATTCCAACAGATCTATAGCAGAAGCTGTCTTATCCATATTCCAAACCATCAGCAATGGAATATGGAATATGGATAAGACAGCTTCTGCTATAGATCTGTTGGAATCTCCTGATGATGGTCTGTATGTGACCAAAAACGTTTGAGGAAAACTTGCTGGCTGCAACATGCAGTTGACATTATGCTGTCCATAGAATAAACTGATATATGTTTAAGGATAAAGACTGGTGAGTGCTACATTTTTCTGGTTTCTATAAGTGGATGCCTATGAGCATTTGTGGCTGACACCCCAGCGGATGATTTTCGTTATACGTGAGTGCGACCTAATCTCATATATATATATATATATATATATATATATGTGCCAGTAGAGGAATGGGCGCACTTGGGTTATCTTTCCACCCAATATTCAATGGGGAAAAACAGCAGTTTCCCTAAGATATTTACTCCACATTTGTGAGCATAAAATCACATCTAACATGTTCCATATAAAATGTATTACAACATAAGCAATGATACAAAACGGTATAGTATCTCTTCTTGCAGATAACATCAAATAGTACAGAGGACCAGTTGAAATAACTTTGATAGATTCCTCCTTCTTCTTATGACAATTCGGAGATCAGATGTTTATGAACAAATAACCCGACGCGTTTCGTCTTACTCTAAGACTTCATCAGGGGTATGTCTAAAAATATATGTAAAATATTATATCAGAATATTACCCTGATTAAAACAATAATATGTGGGAACATGTCAATAAACGAGAAAATATGCAAGACAGAACTTAAAACATGGGCACAATATACACATATACATATGTGAAGAAAAAATATACATACACATATGGTACAATATACAAGGAGGATGATTTTTAAACACACCCGTGGAGAACAATTATGCGGTACAATCTTAGGTCAAAGACTTTATAGTTATACCAAAGAGAAAGGCACATAGAAAGGAGTTCATCATCATAAGAACATGATAATTACATCCGGCATACCTCTAGTGCTCGGTAAATACTGTTAATGCATCAATGAAATGGCAATTACGTATTCAGGATACTTGAAAAACCACACACCGGTAGGGTACACAGGTGAAAGTTAGATTAAGCCTAGTTGAGAAAATATGTATTTTTAGTATTTAAAACAATTAATTGCATAATCTACATGATACTGGGCTCAATAATGATAAAGAATATATCAGTGCATTGAACACATACCTTATGACTAAGAGCTTGAATAACCGATTCAAACGTATAGGCCTGAACGCAAGTTCATATAGGTATGCGACCTAACAAAAATGTATTATTAATATCCACTAATTAGAGACGCGTAACATAACAGCCTTTATATAAATTGGTTAATGTGTTAATAAATTGGAACCCATACCTTATAGTTCAAGAATTTGGATAGCAAGTTCAAATACACAGGTCTACCACAATTTCATATGCGTTTGTGTAACCTGGTAAATTAGAAGAATATGATTCTTGAGACAAAGAACTTGCTCATAAGTGTGAGACAAAGAACTTGCTCATAAGTGTGAAAAGTTTAATTTAATAAACTCCCTTTTGAAAAAAGGGGAAGAAGGGTGCACTAGTGTTGGGGATTCATTCATTCGATTAAGTTCCATGTGAAATTAGTTCCCAATGGGGGTATAAAATGTAAAGAATACCGATAACCATATGTTATCCTTGGAATTCAGAACGTTAAGTTAATTCTCATCATCCCCTAAGATAATATTAATACACTTTCATATTATTCATAGCAGTCATAATAACACCCCCTATTTACAAAATAAACAGGACATAATGAAAACAAGGGATTCCATTCACATAAAGTGCTAAATGGAGCCATATTTAAAAACAGTGCTCACAAATAATAAATAAATAAATAAAGAATCTTACCCTCCAGTGGCTACAATAGCTTCAGGTCACAACCAGTGTAATGAGGCTGTGTGCTAGGGCTTTCCCTTAAATAGGAAAACAGAAGTGACCTCACTTCCCCTAATGCAGTGATTGGGGTATTAAAAACCTTAAATAATGTTATAATAAATCCTATGTTACTACTACTTTAAAGTGAGAAAATTGATGGCCTTAAAGTGAACTTTTGTGATACACTATAAAAGATAAAAAACCTTAATTGTAAATGCGTCCCATAATGCATCTGGTCGTTACAGACCAAACTGACATGATTGACAGGGCTATTCACCAATAATATTGGTTCAGTGAAAACAGACCTAATCTCTATCATTATGAGAATAAGAATGTTAATCTCATCTGTGCATTATAAACAAAAAAGTAAAAAAAGCTATCCAGGTGTGAATTATAAACACCTCAGAATTGAGGAAACTAATCTCTTAAAACGGTGTTATCGTGATACAACTAATCCCGCCGCACTGGGACTAGAACTCTGCTGTGTCGGCGTCAATAAGGCCAGTGTCCCACAGAGCTACTAGTATCTACATCGCGCCGCTGAGTAACACGGCTTGCGTTCCAACGGCGCCATTGTTTGCGTTCCACAGCGCTGGGATGGTGTCACGTGACTGTATCACCTGACACTCGGACACATGATCTAAACGGCCAATATGTGCTGAACCGGGTGGCTAGTATTCGGTGACGCGGACGTTAATACTCCACGTAGTTGTGTCTCACCACATGACCACCCCACGTGATAATTGGACATGTGATTTGGCCGGCCAATACACGGATCAAACTAGGTGACCTAGGAGACCACTATGCAATCGCTACCAAGAATAACATTCGTTAGTGTATAATACAATGTGTATATGCACATGGTAATGAATAATGTGACAAAGACGATACTCTACCAACATCTATTAACTAACTACAACATTATTAGCTACATATATATGATAAATGAGAAAATAAATAATTAATTAATTAACCACCTACATTCACAGCACCGCTCATAAAAAATGGCTCCACTTTTACAAATAGCATATTAAATACTACCAAGTGCCCCCTAATAGGAATACACATGATCATCCTTTTAAACACAAAACTCCATTACTTATAACATAATGAATGTTACTAAATATGCCTATATAAGGAATAAAAAATCATATTCCAAGGTATAAACAAGAAATATCTCGAGGTGTGAAAAAACAATACTACAGGAACGCTACCATATCTATAGTTTTATTTAAACCAAACGGGATAAGGGTGTTCAGTGAGTAGATCCAATAGGATTCTCGCTGAGCTAGCAGTCTATCTCTATCTCCTCCTCTTTTATCTATCATAATATGCTCGATAACCGTAAATGAAAGACCCAGGACTTGAGAGTTACCGTATTTTTCGGACCATAAGACGCGCCGGACCATAAGACGCACCTAGTTTTTAGAGTAAGTAAACTGGAAAAAAAAGAGCCAGCATACACAGACAGACAGACACACACACATACACACACACACACACACACACACACACACACACACACACACACACATCAGAGCCAGCATACACATACACAGACACACAGACACACACACACACACATCAGAGCCAGCATACACAGACACACACACACACACACACACACACATATATTGTAGACAGTACCAGTGGTTCCCCGCGTCCAGGCTCTCAGCTAACGCTTGCCCCGGGTGCACTCCTGAGGACCAAGGAGGTGTGGGGTAGATGCCGGGCTCTGCTGCTGGGCTCTGAGATGCGCCGCGCTCTGCTGATGACGGCGCAGCAGCAGCATCCAGGACCCGCCGGTTCCCCCATGTCCAGGCACTCAGCTAACGCTGCCTGCAGGGAAACTCCTGAGGAGGGAGGAGGTGTGGGGGAGCGGGGGGGAGTCACATGATGCCGGGCTCTGCTGCTGGGCTCTGAGATGCGCCGCGCTCTGCTGATGACGGCTCAGCAGCAGCATCCAGGACCCGCCGCTACACGCGAACTCCATCTGTATCTGCTCTTATTCGCTCCATAAGACGCACATACTTTTTCCCCCAGGTTTTTGGGGAGAAAAAGTGCGTCTTATGGTCCGAAAAATACGGTATGTTTCTCCTGAAAATGTCGAGGTAAACTGTGGTTTTGGACCTTGTTAGTAATATTTCGTAAGTGCTCCTGTATTCTTAACTTGAGACACCTTTTGGTTTTACCAATGTAAGAAAGATTACAACCGCAGTCAATTTTATAGATTACGTAGTTACTAGTATCGCAGGTAACAATGGTTCTCAGTTTAAAGACTCGTTTGCTGTCATCTTTCCAGCAAAAGCCTTTTTTTATCAATAAAGCGGCAACATTTACATTTATTACAGGGGAAGAGCCCTGATCTCTTCATAACAGGATGTTCGTTAAGAGTCTCACCCTTGTTTTTGTCATTCTGAAGTTGGCTAGGAGCAAGAATGTTCTTAAGGTTCCTGGATTTTCTAAATACTATGTTAGGCTTGGTAGGTAAGTGTGGTCCCAGTATGGGGTCCTTCAAAAGGAGATGCCAATGTCGATTCATAACACGTCTAATCTTGATATTCTCTTAATTAAATTGTGGTAGGATCTCCTACTCTGTGCTGCCACGTCGCCATGGCAACCGGGAGGCAAGTGTTAGCGAAGTAACCTGAGCGCAGCTGATACTCCGGTCCGGGTTTTACTGTGTAGTGGTTACAGGCTCTGTGCACGGCAGGGAATCCGGCGCTGGTTTTGTGCTCACAGTCTGTGAGGTCTGAGTGGGGCGTGGACAGCACCTGCTATATAAACCATCCTCTCAGGCTAGGCAAATGCTGCTGAATCTTTGTTTGTTAGTCAGTTCCAGAGAGTTAGCTAGTACTGTGTGACTTTGTATTTACTTGTTGCTTACTGCGAATAGGCCTTGGGATTCGGTACTTCATTCTGCCAATCCGGACCTAGCAGTAAGACTGGAGTCAGTTGTTTGACCTGCTGGGGTTCTTTTGCTATTCTGTGAACCCAGCAGGTTTGCGGCTGTACTCTCAGACCTGCTTGCTTAATCCTCCCTCACTGTGCAGGGCGTCCAGGTGTCAGTTTAGTGGCAGTAAGCTGAACCTGTGCCCTGCAAGTGGGGGTTAGGATTGTGGATACTCTCCTTGTGTCTATATTTCTATCTCTGACCAAGGAGTTTATTCCCACACCCGTTGGTAACCCTTTGGGGTTTTTTCTGTTGCTCTTAGCAACATCATTTCAGGTGCTCCACATGTTAAATCACTACACATCGCTTCATTGTCCGCTCTATTCCATCTGAGCATTCCTGACACTAGGGAGACACCCAATTCCTGAGCCTTTGGGCTTCTCCGTTCACTTTGTGTTTATTAGTTATTCCATCACCTCCTGTGTATGTTATGTTATACTGTCTGTGAGTTCGTTTGCTTCGCTTCCCTCTCTGTTCATACACCGGTATACTCCTGTTAGCACTGGTGTGCGTAACATATTCAGCAGCCCTACTCCTGTTGAAATTTTGTGGGAATATAGAGCATACCCCTCAAAATACTTTGCAACAGGTGGTCGATCAGGTGCAGGTCCTGACTCGACAATTTAATGAGATGTCCATTAAAATGAACACCCCGCAGGCCGCTAGCGGAGCTCCCGCAGCAGCAGCGGCAAGTTCAGGGGTTAAGGAGCCGAAAGTAAATCTCCCGGATCGTTTTTCTGGAGATCGCTCACAGTTCTTTTGTTTCAAGGAGAGCTGTAAGCTATATTTCAGGCTTAGGCCCCAGTCTTCTGGGTCGGAGATTCAGCGGGTGGGCATGGTGATTTCCTTGCTACAAGGAGACCCACAGGTCTGGGCATATGGGTTACAGCCTGACTGTCCGTCGCTTAAAAGTGTTGATGCTTTTTTTACGGCACTGGGCATTTTGTATGATGACCCTGACAAGATGGCTTCAGCCGAGGCTCAGATTACGGTTCTTAAGCAAGGGCGACGGCCAGCTGAGGTTTATAGTACGGAGTTTCGGAGGTTGGCTCATGATACCCAGTGGAATGACCCAGCCCTGAGAAACCAGTACCGAAGGGGCCTTTCTGACCAGATAAAGGACCAACTGGTACAATATCCCTCGCCTGATAGCTTAGATCAGCTCATGCAGTTATCCATCCGGATGGATAGACGGCTGAGAGAGCGTAGGCTTGAAAGGGAGACCGCAGTTTCCTTTTTTCCCAAGGGAACCTTAGACTCTGAGGAATATTCCGAGGAGCCTATGCAGATTGGGGCTACCCGCCTCTCCTCGCGTGAGAAGACGCGGAGGAGACAGCAGGGTTTGTGTTTGTACTGTGGGAATAAAGGTCATGTTGTAGTATCATGCCCAGAAAAACTAGAAAACTTCAGGGCCTGAGGGTGATGGGAAATATCCTGTCAGGCCAGAAGTCAGAATTTCCTAAAAAGACTTTTCTCATTCCGGTGACTTTGGAGATCCTCGGTCAAACTGTCAAGACTGAGGCCTTTGTTGACAGTGGGGCCGATGGGGTTTTCATGGACCGTCAATTCGCCCTGGAACACTCTGTTCCCTCAGTACCTTTGGCATCAGAGATTGAGATCTGTGGGTTAAACGGGGAACCATTGTCCCAGGGTAAAATTACCTCCTGCACCAGCCAAATTCCTTTGTTTATTGGAGCCACACACTCTGAAAAATTGTCTTTTTATGTGACTGTCTGTTCTTTTGCCCCATTGGTTTTGGGGTTACCCTGGTTAAGGGCCCATAACCCTCAATTTGACTGGGTCTCTGGGGAGATTCTTAGTTGGGGTAGTGATTGTTTCAGGAGTTGCTTGAGCCTTCCAGTCAGGCTCTCGCAGCTAAGTTTGCCAGGATTGCCAGGATGTTATGCAAATTTTGCGGATGTGTTCCCCAAAAAAGTTGCGGAGGTACTACCTCCCCATCGCCCCTATGACTGTGCCATTGATTTGTTGCCGGATGCTAAGCTTCCCAAGAGCAGGTTGTACTCCCTGTCACGTCCTGAGACTCAGGCTATGGCAGAGTACATTCAGGAGAACTTGGCTAAGGGATTTATCAGACCCTCACAGTCCCCAGTTGGGTCGGGGTTCTTTTTCGTGGGTAAAAAGGACGGTTCATTGCGACCCTGCATCGACTTCAGGGAATTGAACCGTATCACGATTAAAAACTCGTACCCACTGCCTCTCATTTCGGTTTTGTTTGACCAGCTTCGTACTGCCACCATTTTTTCTAAGATTGACCTACGCTGTGCTTACAATCTAATCCGAATAAGAGAGGGGGATGAATGGAAGACTGCCTTTAATACCCACTCAGGGCATTATGAATATTTGGTGATGCCTTTTGGGCTCTCTAATGCCCCGGCAGTCTTCCTGGAATTCATGAACGATGTGCTCAGGGAATATTTGGATAGATTCTTAGTTGTTTATCTAGATGACATCCTAATCTTCTCTCATTCCCTGGAGGAACATCGGAAGCATGTACGCTTAGTCCTCCAGAAACTCAGAGACCACCAGCTTGGGGCGAAGCTGGAGAAGTGCGAGTTTGAAGTCCAGCAAATCGCATTTCTAGGGTATATTATCTAGAGATGAGCGGGTTCGGTTCCTCGGAAACCGAACCCGCCCGAACTTCATGTTTTTTTACACGGGTCCGAGCGACTCGGATCTTCCCGCCTTGCTCGGTTAACCCGAGCGCGCCCGAACGTCATCATCCCGCTGTCGGATTCTCGCGAGGCTCGGATTCTATCGCGAGACTCGGATTCTAAATAAGGAGCCGCGCGTCGCCGCCATTTTCACACGTGCATTGAGATTCATAGGGAGAGGACGTGGCTGGCGTCCTCTCCGTTTATAGAGAAGAGAGTGAGACTAGAGTAGAGAGAGACACAGTAGTAATTTTGGGGAGCATTAGGAGGAGTACTACTACTTGCTGAAGTGATAGATAGATAGTGTGACTGTATAATGTATATCTGACTTGTGGGGGAGACACTGACAGTGGGGAGCAGTTAGAGTCTGAGAGCAGGACTCAGGAGTACATATAACGTACAGTGCACACTTTTGCTGCCAGAGTGCCACACTGCCATTGTGACCACACTGACCACCAGTATAATATATATTGTGATTGTCTGCTTAGGAGTACTACTTGCAAGTTGCTGATAGTGTGACCAGTGACCTGACCACCAGTTTAATAATCACCACCAGTTTAATATATATATATATATATATATAATTGTATATAATATATATATAATATTGTATACCACCTACCCGTTTTTTTTTTCTTTCTTCTTCTTTATACATACTACTATAGTAGCTTACTGTAGCAGTCTGCGGTGCTGCTGAGCTGACAGTGTCCAGCAGGTCCGTCATCAGTCATTACATAATAAATATATATACCTGTCCGGCTGCAGTACTAGTGATATTATATATATATATATATATTAATTTCATCTCATTATCATCCAGTCTATATTAGCAGCAGACACAGTACGGTAGTCCACGGCTGTAGCTACCTCTGTGTCGGCAGTCGCTGGTCCATCCATAATTGTATACCACCTACCCGTGTTTTTTTTTTTTTCTTTCTTCTTGATACATACTACTATAGTAGCTTACTGTAGCAGTCTGCGGTGCTGCTGAGCTGACAGTGTCCAGCAGGTCCGTCATCAGTCATTACATAATAAATATATATACCTGTCCGGCTGCAGTACTAGTGATATTATATATATATATATATATATATATTAATTTCATCTCATTATCATCCAGTCTATATTAGCAGCAGACACAGTACGGTAGTCCACGGCTGTAGCTACCTCTGTGTCGGCAGTCGCTGGTCCATCCATAATTGTATACCACCTACCCGTGTTTTTTTTTTCTTTCTTCTTGATACATACTACTATAGTAGCTTACTGTAGCAGTCTGCGGTGCTGCTGAGCTGACAGTGTCCAGCAGGTCCGTCATCAGTCATTACATAATAAATATATATACCTGTCCGGCTGCAGTACTAGTGATATTATATATATATATATATATATATTAATTTCATCTCATTATCATCCAGTCTATATTAGCAGCAGACACAGTACGGTAGTCCACGGCTGTAGCTACCTCTGTGTCGGCAGTCGCTGGTCCATCCATAATTGTATACCACCTACCCGTTTTTTTTTTTTCGTTTTTCTTTCTTCTTGATACATACTACTATAGTAGCTTACTGTAGCAGTCTGCGGTGCTGCTGAGCTGACAGTGTCCAGCAGGTCCGTCATCAGTCATTACATAATAAATATATATACCTGTCCGGCTGCAGTACTAGTGATATTATATATATATATATTAATTTCATCTCATTATCATCCAGTCTATATTAGCAGCAGACACAGTACGGTAGTCCACGGCTGTAGCTACCTCTGTGTCGGCAGTCGCTGGTCCATCCATAATTGTATACCACCTACCCGTGTTTTTTTTTTCTCCTTTCTTCTTGATACATACTACTATAGTAGCTTACTGTAGCAGTCTGCGGTGCTGCTGAGCTGACAGTGTCCAGCAGGTCCGTCATCAGTCATTACATAATAAATATATATACCTGTCCGGCTGCAGTACTAGTGATATTATATATATATATATATATATATATATATTAATTTCATCTCATTATCATCCAGTCTATATTAGCAGCAGACACAGTACGGTAGTCCACGGCTGTAGCTACCTCTGTGTCGGCAGTCGCTGGTCCATCCATAATTGTATACCACCTACCCGTGTTTTTTTTTTCTTTCTTCTTGATACATACTACTATAGTAGCTTACTGTAGCAGTCTGCGGTGCTGCTGAGCTGACAGTGTCCAGCAGGTCCGTCATCAGTCATTACATAATAAATATATATACCTGTCCGGCTGCAGTACTAGTGATATTATATATATATATATATATTAATTTCATCTCATTATCATCCAGTCTATATTAGCAGCAGACACAGTACGGTAGTCCACGGCTGTAGCTACCTCTGTGTCGGCAGTCGCTGGTCCATCCATAATTGTATACCACCTACCCGTGTTTTTTTTTTTTCTTTCTTCTTGATACATACTACTATAGTAGCTTACTGTAGCAGTCTGCGGTGCTGCTGAGCTGACAGTGTCCAGCAGGTCCGTCATCAGTCATTACATAATAAATATATATACCTGTCCGGCTGCAGTACTAGTGATATTATATATATATTAGAGATGAGCGCCTGAAATTTTTCGGGTTTTGTGTTTTGGTTTTGGGTTCGGTTCCGCGGCCGTGTTTTGGGTTCGAACGCGTTTTGGCAAAACCTCACCGAATTTTTTTTGTCGGATTCGGGTGTGTTTTGGATTCGGGTGTTTTTTTCAAAAAACACTAAAAAACAGCTTAAATCATAGAATTTGGGGGTCATTTTGATCCCAAAGTATTATTAACCTCAAAAACCATAATTTACACTCATTTTCAGTCTATTCTGAATACCTCACACCTCACAATATTATTTTTAGTCCTAAAATTTGCACCGAGGTCGCTGTGTGAGTAAGATAAGCGACCCTAGTGGCCGACACAAACACCGGGCCCATCTAGGAGTGGCACTGCAGTGTCACGCAGGATGTCCCTTCCAAAAAACCCTCCCCAAACAGCACATGACGCAAAGAAAAAAAGAGGCGCAATGAGGTAGCTGTGTGAGTAAGATTAGCGACCCTAGTGGCCGACACAAACACCGGGCCCATCTAGGAGTGGCACTGCAGTGTCACGCAGGATGGCCCTTCCAAAAAACCCTCCCCAAACAGCACATGACGCAAAGAAAAAAAGAGGCGCAATGAGGTAGCTGTGTGAGTAAGATTAGCGACCCTAGTGGCCGACACAAACACCGGGCCCATCTAGGAGTGGCACTGCAGTGTCACGCAGGATGTCCCTTCCAAAAAACACTCCCCAAACAGCACATGACGCAAAGAAAAAAAGAGGCGCAATGAGGTAGCTGTGTGAGTAAGATTAGCGACCCTAGTGGCCGACACAAACACCGGTCCCATCTAGGAGTGGCACTGCAGTGTCACGCAGGATGGCCCTTCCAAAAAACCCTCCCCAAACAGCACATGACGCAAAGAAAAAAAGAGGCGCAATGAGGTAGCTGTGTGAGTAAGATTAGCGACCCTAGTGGCCGACACAAACACCGGGCCCATCTAGGAGTGGCACTGCAGTGTCACGCAGGATGTCCCTTCCAAAAAACCCTCCCCAAACAGCACATGACGCAAAGAAAAAAAGAGGCGCAATGAGGTAGCTGTGTGAGTAAGATTAGCGACCCTAGTGGCCGACACAAACACCGGGCCCATCTAGGAGTGGCACTGCAGTGTCACGCAGGATGTCCCTTCCAAAAAACCCTCCCCAAACAGCACATGACGCAAAGAAAAAAAGAGGCGCAATGAGGTAGCTGACTGTGTGAGTAAGATTAGCGACCCTAGTGGCCGACACAAACACCGGGCCCATTTAGGAGTGGCACTGCAGTGTCACGCAGGATGTCCCTTCCAAAAAACCCTCCCCAATCAGCACATGATGCAAAGAAAAAGGTTAGGTGGTATACAATTATGGACGGACTGCCTGCCGAGTGCAGACACAGAGGTAGCCACAGCCGTGAACTACCGTACTGTACTGTGTCTGCTGCTAATATAGACTGGTTGATAAAGAGATGTCGTAGTAGTATGTATGTATAAAGAAGAAAAAAAAACCACGGTTAGGTGGTATACAATTATGGACGGACTGCCTGCCGAGTGCAGACACAGAGGTAGCCACAGCCGTGAACTACCGTACTGTGTCTGCTGCGACTGGATGATAAATGATATAAAAAATATATATATATCACTACTGCAGCCGGACAGGTATATATTATATATTATATAATGACGGACCTGCTGGACACTGTCTGTCAGCAGAATGAGTTTTATTTTTATAGAATAAAAAAAAAAACAACACACAAGTGAAGTCACACGACGAGTGTTTAACTTTTTCAGGCAATCACAATATAAGTATACTACTAACTATACTGGTGGTCAGTGTGGTCAGGTCACTGGTCAGTCACACTGGCAGTGGCACTCCTGCAGCAAAAGTGTGCACTGTTTAATTTTAATATAATATTATGTACTCCTGGCTCCTGCCATAACCTATAACTGGCACTGCAGTGCTCCCCAGTCTCCCCCACAATTATAAGCTGTGTGAGCTGAGCAGTCAGACAGATATATAATATATATAGATGATGCAGCACACTGGGCTGAGCCTGAGCAGTGCACACAGATATGGTATGTGACTGAGTCACTGTGTGTATCGCTTTTTTCAGGCAGAGAACGGATATATTAAATAAACTGCACTGTCTGGTGGTCACTCACTAGTAAACTCTCTGCACTCTCTACACTTCTACAGTACTCCTCCTAGTCCTAAACTCCAGTAAATCTCTCTCTCTTATAATCTAAATGGAGAGGACGCCAGCCACGTCCTCTCACTATCAATCTCAATGCACGTGTGAAACTGGCGGCGACGCGCGGCTCCTTATATAGAATCCGAGTCTCGCGAGAATCCGACAGCGTCATGATGACGTTCGGGCGCGCTCGGGTTAACCGAGCAAGGCGGGAGGATCCTAGTCTGCTCGGACCCGTGAAAAAAACCATGAAGTTCGGGCGGGTTCGGATTCAGAGAAACCGAACCCGCTCATCTCTAATATATATATATATTAATTTCATCTCATTATCATCCAGTCTATATTAGCAGCAGACACAGTACGGTAGTCCACGGCTGTAGCTACCTCTGTGTCGGCAGTCGCTGGTCCATCCATAATTGTATACCACCTACCCGTGTTTTTTTTTTTTCTTTCTTCTTGATACATACTACTATAGTAGCTTACTGTAGCAGTCTGCGGTGCTGCTGAGCTGACAGTGTCCAGCAGGTCCGTCATCAGTCATTACATAATAAATATATATACCTGTCCGGCTGCAGTACTAGTGATATTATATATATATATATATATATATATATATATTAATTTCATCTCATTATCATCCAGTCTATATTAGCAGCAGACACAGTACGGTAGTCCACGGCTGTAGCTACCTCTGTGTCGGCAGTCGCTGGTCCATCCATAATTGTATACCACCTACCCGTGTTTTTTTTTTTTTTCTTTCTTCTTGATACATACTACTATAGTAGCTTACTGTAGCAGTCTGCGGTGCTGCTGAGCTGACAGTGTCCAGCAGGTCCGTCATCAGTCATTACATAATAAATATATATACCTGTCCGGCTGCAGTACTAGTGATATTATATATATATATATATATATATATATATATATATATATATATATTAATTTCATCTCATTATCATCCAGTCTATATTAGCAGCAGACACAGTACGGTAGTCCACGGCTGTAGCTACCTCTGTGTCGGCAGTCGCTGGTCCATCCATAATTGTATACCACCTACCCGTGTTTTTTTTTTTTTTTTCTTCTTGATACATACTACTATAATAGCTTACTGTAGCAGTCTGCGGTGCTGCTGAGCTGACAGTGTCCAGCAGGTCCGTCATCAGTCATTACATAATAAATATATATACCTGTCCGGCTGCAGTACTAGTGATATTATATATATATATATATATATATATATATATTAATTTCATCTCATTATCATCCAGTCTATATTAGCAGCAGACACAGTACGGTAGTCCACGGCTGTAGCTACCTCTGTGTCGGCAGTCGCTGGTCCATCCATAAGTATACTAGTATCCATCCATCTCCATTGTTTACCTGAGGTGCCTTTTAGTTGTGCCTATTAAAATATGGAGAACAAAAATGTTGAGGTTCCAAAATTAGGGAAAGATCAAGATCCACTTCCACCTCGTGCTGAAGCTGCTGCCACTAGTCATGGCCGAGACGATGAAATGCCAGCAACGTCGTCTGCCAAGGCCGATGCCCAATGTCATAGTACAGAGCATGTAAAATCCAAAACACCAAATATCAGTAAAAAAAGGACTCCAAAATCTAAAATAAAATTGTCGGAGGAGAAGCGTAAACTTGCCAATATGCCATTTACCACACGGAGTGGCTGAGGCCCTGGCCTATGTTCATGGCTAGTGGTTCAGCTTCACATGAGGATGGAAGCACTCAGCCTCTCGCTAGAAAAATGAAAAGACTCAAGCTGGCAAAAGCACCGCAAAGAACTGTGCGTTCTTCGAAATCCCAAATCCACAAGGAGAGTCCAATTGTGTCGTTTGCGATGCCTGACCTTCCCAACACTGGACGTGAAGAGCATGCGCCTTCCACCATTTGCACGCCCCCTGCAAGTGCTGGAAGGAGCACCCGCAGTCCAGTTCCTGATAGTCAGATTGAAGATGTCAGTGTTGAAGTACACCAGGATGAGGAGGATATGGGTGTTGCTGGCGCTGGGGAGGAAATTGACCAGGAGGATTCTGATGGTGAGGTGGTTTGTTTAAGTCAGGCACCCGGGGAGACACCTGTTGTCCGTGGGAGGAATAGGGCCGTTGACATGCCTGGTGAAAATACCAAAAAAATCAGCTCTTCGGTGTGGAAGTATTTCACCAGAAATGCGAACAACATTTGTCAAGCCGTGTGTTGCCTTTGTCAAGCTGTAATAAGTAGGGGTAAGGACGTTAACCACCTCGGAACATCCTCCCTTATACGTCACCTGCAGCGCATTCATAATAAGTCAGTGACAAGTTCAAAAACTTTGGGCGACAGCGGAAGCAGTCCACTGACCAGTAAATCCCTTCCTCTTGTAACCAAACTCACGCAAACCACCCCACCAACTCCCTCAGTGTCAATTTCCTCCTTCCCCAGGAATGCCAATAGTCCTGCAGGCCATGTCACTGGCAATTCTGACGAGTCCTCTCCTGCCTGGGATTCCTCCGATGCATCCTTGCGTGTAACGCCTACTGCTGCTGGCGCTGCTGTTGTTGCTGCTGGGAGTCGATGGTCATCCCAGAGGGGAAGTCGTAAGCCCACTTTTACTACTTCCACCAAGCAATTGACTGTCCAACAGTCCTTTGCGAGGAAGATGAAATATCACAGCAGTCATCCTGTTGCAAAGCGGATAACTGAGGCCTTGACAACTATGTTGGTGTTAGACGTGCGTCCGGTATCCGCCGTTAGTTCACAGGGAACTAGACAATTTGTTGAGGTAGTGTGCCCCCGTTACCAAATACCATCTAGGTTCCACTTCTCTAGGCAGGCGATACCGAGAATGTACACGGACGTCAGAAAAAGACTCACCAGTGTCCTAAAAAATGCAGTTGTACCCAATGTCCACTTAACCACGGACATGTGGACAAGTGGAGCAGGGCAGGGTCAGGACTATATGACTGTGACAGCCCACTGGGTAGATGTATGGACGCCCGCCGCAAGAACAGCAGCGGCGGCACCAGTAGCAGCATCTCGCAAACGCCAACTCTTTCCTAGGCAGGCTACGCTTTGTATCACCGGTTTCCAGAATATGCACACAGCTGAAAACCTCTTACGGCAACTGAGGAAGATCATCGTGGAATGGCTTACCCCAATTGGACTCTCCTGTGGATTTGTGGCATCGGACAACGCCAGCAATATTGTGTGTGCATTAAATATGGGCAAATTCCAGCACGTCCCATGTTTTGCACATACCTTGAATTTGGTGGTGCAGAATTTTTTTAAAAACGACAGGGGCGTGCAAGAGATGCTGTCGGTGGCCAGAAGAATTGCGGGACACTTTCGGAGGACAGACACCACGTACAGAAGACTGGAGCACCACCAAAAACGCCTGAACCTGCCCTGCCATCATCTGAAGCAAGAAGTGGTAACGAGGTGGAATTCAACCCTATATATGCTTCAGAGGTTGGAGGAGCAGCAAAAGGCCATTCAAGCCTATACAATTGAGCACGATATAGGAGGTGGAATGTACCTGTCTCAAGCGCAGTGGAGAATGATTTCAACGTTGTGCAAGGTTCTGCAACCTTTTGAACTTGCCACACGTGAAGTCAGTTCAGACACTGCCAGCCTGAGTCAGGTCATTCCCCTCATCAGGCTTTTGCAGAAGAAGCTGGAGGCATTGAAGGAGGATCTAAAAGGGAGCGATTCCGCTAGGCATGTGGGACTTGTGGATGGAGCCCTTAATTCGCTTAACAAGGATTCACGGGTGGTCAATCTGTTGAAATCAGAGCACTACATTTTGGCCACCGTGCTCGATCCTAGATTTAAAACCTACCTTGGATCTCTCTTTCCGGCAGACACAAGTCTGCTGGGGTTCAAAGACCTGCTGGTGACAAAATTGTCAAGTCAAGCGGAACGCGACCTGTCAACATCTCCTCCTTCACATTCTCCCGCAACTGGGGGTGCGAGGAAAAGGCTCAGAATTCCGAGCCCACCCGCTGGCGGTGATGCAGGGCAGTCTGGAGCGACTGCTGATGCTGACATCTGGTCCGGACTGAAGGACCTGACAACGATTACGGACATGTCGTCTACTGTCACTGCATATGATTCTCTCCCCATTGAAAGAATGGTGGAGGATTATATGAGTGACCGCATCCAAGTAGGCACGTCAGACAGTCCGTACTTATACTGGCAGGAAAAAGAGGCAATTTGGAGGCCCTTGCACAAACTGGCTTTATTCTACCTAAGTTGCCCTCCCACAAGTGTGTACTCCGAAAGAGTGTTTAGTGCCGCCGCTCACCTTGTCAGCAATCGGCGTACGAGGTTACTTCCAGAAAATGTGGAGAAGATGATGTTCATTAAAATGAATTATAATCAATTCCTCCGTGGAGACATTGACCAGCAGCAATTGCCTCCACAAAGTAGTACACAGGGAGCTGAGATGGTGGATTCCAGTGGGGACGAATTGATAATCTGTGAGGAGCGGGATGTACACGGTGATATATCGGAGGATGATGATGAGGTGGACATCTTGCCTCTGTAGAGCCAGTTTGTGCAAGGAGAGATTAATTGCTTCTTTTTCGGTGGGGGTCCAAACCAACCCGTCATTTCAGTCACAGTCGTGTGGCAGACCCTGTCACTGAAATGATGGGTTGGTTAAAGTGTGCATGTCCTGTTTATACAACATAAGGGTGGGTGGGAGGGCCCAAGGACAATTCCATCTTGCACCTCTTTTTTCTTTCATTTTTATTTGCGTCATGTGTTGTTTGGGGAGTGTTTTTTGGAAGGGCCATCCTGCGTGCCACTGCAGTGCCACTCCTAGATGGGCCAGGTGTTTGTGTCGGCCACTAGGGTCGCTTATCTTACTCACACAGCTACCTCATTGCGCCTCTTTTTTTCTTCTTTGCGTCATGTGCTGTTTGGGGAGTGTTTTTTGGAAGGGCCATCCTGCGTGACACTGCAGTGCCACTCCTAGATGGGCCAGGTGTTTGTGTCGGCCACTAGGGTCGCTTATCTTACTCACACAGCTACCTCATTGCGCCTCTTTTTTTCTTTGCGTCATGTGCTGTTTGGGGAGTGTTTTTTGGAAGGGCCATCCTGCGTGCCACTGCAGTGCCATTCCTAGATGGGCCAGGTGTTTGTGTCGGCCACTAGGGTCGCTTATCTTGCTCACACAGCTACCTCATTGCGCCTCTTTTTTTCTTCTTTGCGTCATGTGCTGTTTGGGGAGTGTTTTTTGGAAGGGCCATCCTGCGTGACACTGCAGTGCCACTCCTAGATGGGCCAGGTGTTTGTGTCGGCCACTAGGGTCGCTTATCTTACTCACACAGCTACCTCATTGCGCCTCTTTTTTCCTTCTTTGCGTCATGTGCTGTTTGGGGAGTGTTTTTTGGAAGGGCCATCCTGCGTGACACTGCAGTGCCACTCCTAGATGGGCCAGGTGTTTGTGTCGGCCACTAGGGTCGCTTATCTTACTCACACAGCTACCTCATTGCGCCTCTTTTTTTCTTTGCGTCATGTGCTGTTTGGGGAGTGTTTTTTGGAAGGGCCATCCTGCGTGCCACTGCAGTGCCACTCCTAGATGGGCCAGGTGTTTGTGTCGGCCACTAGGGTCGCTTATCTTACTCACACAGCTACCTCATTGCGCCTCTTTTTTTCTTCTTTGCGTCATGTGCTGTTTGGGGAGTGTTTTTTGGAAGGGCCATCCTGCGTGACACTGCAGTGCCACTCCTAGATGGGCCAGGTGTTTGTGTCTGCCACTAGGGTCGCTTATCTTACTCACACAGCTACCTCATTGCGCCTCTTTTTTTCTTCTTTGCGTCATGTGCTGTTTGGGGAGTGTTTTTTGGAAGGGCCATCCTGCGTGACACTGCAGTGCCACTCCTAGATGGGCCAGGTGTTTGTGTCGGCCACTAGGGTCGCTTAGCTTAGTCATCCAGCGACCTCGGTGCAAATTTTAGGACTAAAAATAATATTGTGAGGTGTGAGGTATTCAGAATAGACTGAAAATGAGTGGAAATTATGGTTTTTGAGGTTAATAATACTTTGGGATCAAAATGACCCCCAAATTATATGATTTAAGCTGTTTTTTAGTGTTTTTTGAAAAAAACACCCGAATCCAAAACACACCCGAATCCGACAAAAAAAATTCGGTGAGGTTTTGCCAAAACGCGGTCGAACCCAAAACACGGCCGCGGAACCGAACCCAAAACCAAAACACAAAACCCGAAAAATTTCAAGTGCACATCTCTAATATTATCTCCTCAGAAGGTTTCCAAATGGAGGGTTCTAAGGTACAGGCAGTCCTGGATTGGGTGCAGCCCACTAGTTTGAAGGCGCTTCAGCGTTTTCTGGGCTTTGCGAATTTTTATAGACGGTTTATCGCTGGATTTTCGTCTATAGTGGCCCCCTTGGTGGCACTCACTAAGAAAGGGGCGGATGTTGCTCACTGGTCTTGTGAGGCCAAAGCGGCCTTTGCCCGTCTCAAAAGGGCATTTGTCTCGGCCAAGGTGCTGCGACACCCAGATCCAGAGCGTCCTTTTGTGGTAGAAGTGGATGCCTCTGAGATAGGTATTAGGGCAGTGCTCTCTCAGATGGGGGTGTCTGATAATCGCCTTCATCCCTGTGCTTACTTTTCCCGTAAATTTTCGTCTGCCGAGATGAATTATGTTGTGGGTAACCGGGAATTGTTGGCTATAAAGGATGCACTCGGGGAGTGGAGACACTGGCTTGAGGGGGCTGTTTGTGGTCTCAATTCTCACCGACCATAAGAATCTGGCATATTTAGAGTCAGCGAAGCGGCTCAATGCCAGGCAGGCACGATGGGCTTTGTTTTTTGCTCGCTTTAATTTTTTGATAACATATCGCCCTGGGTCAAAAAACATCAAGGCTGATGCGCTCTCGCGGAGTTTTGCTCCAGTTCAAGAGACCACCGAGGAGCCATTGCCCATTGTGTCCCCATCATGTATTAAAGTGGGCATTACCCAGGACCTCTTGTCATTAGTCCTTAGAGCACAAGAGCAGGCTCCTCCAGACCTTCCAGTAGGTCTATTGTTTGTGCCTCCTAGGTTAAGACAGCGAGTGTTCCTGGAATTCCATGCCAAGAGGTCGGCAGGGCATCCGGGTATTGCCAGAACTCGGGAGTTGCTGTCTAGGGCGGTGTGGTGGCCCTCGGTGGCTAGGGATGTGGATCAGTGGGTTTGGGCATGTGACGTTTGTGCCCGAAATAAAACTCCTAGAGGGGTTCCTGTCGGCCCATTACATCCACTCTCTATTCCGTCTAAGCCATGGACCCACATTTCCATGGATTTTGTGGTGGACTTGCCCAAATCCTCGGGGATGACAGCCATTTGGGTTGTCGTTGACAGGTTTTCGAAGATGGCGCATTTCGTTCCACTGGTTGGGTTGCCATTGGCCAGACGCCTGTCTGAGTTATTTATGCAGCATGTTGTGCGCCTCCACGGGTTGCCACTTGATGTGGTCTCTGACCGTGGATCCCAGTTTGTGGCCTAATTCTGGAGGGCATTTTGTTCTGATCTCCAGATTTCTGTGAGCTTGTCGCCAGGCTACCATCCACAGTCTAATGGGCAGACTTAGAGGGTGAACCAGTCCTTGGAGCAGTTCCTCAGGTGTTATGTCTCCAAGTGTCATACTGACTGGGTTGCTCATCTGTCCATGGCGGAGTTTGCCTATAACAACGCGGCTCACTCTTCTACAGGGATCTCTCCCTTCCTTTGTGTGTATTGGCATCATCCTAAGGCCAATTCTTTTGACCCCCTGGATTCCACGTCTGGTGGTTCCTCTGTTGTTTCGGTCCTTAGGGGTATTTGGAGGAAAGTGAAGAAAGCCCTTGTGTCTGTGTCATTAGTGACCAAAAGGGGTTTTGATAAGCGGAGAAGACCCTGCAGCTTCAAATTAGGAGACTTCGTCTGGTTGTCCACCAAGAATTTGAAGTTGAGACAGCCATCTCATAAGTTTGGCCCCCGGTTCATCGGCCCTTATAAGATCACCAGGGTTATCAATCCGGTGGCATTTCAGTTAGATCTGCCCCGTTCATTGGGTATCAATAAAACATTTCATTGTTCCCTTTTAAAACTGGCGGTTAGTAATCCTTCTTCCAGTGGAAGACCTTCTCCTCTTCTGATACGGGGTCAGAGGGAGTTTGTGGTTGAAAGGGTTCTTGACTCCAAGATGGTTCGGGGTCGGCTGTCATTTTTGGTGCACTGGAAGGGGTATGGCCCGGAGGAGCGGTCGTGGGTGCGCAGTTGTGATCTTCATGCCCCCAGACTGATACGCTCTTTCTTCTCGCAGTTCCCCGATAAACCCGGTGGTAGGGGTTCTTTGACCCCTCGTCAGAGGGGGGGTACTGTTAGTATCTCCTGCTCTGTGCTGCCACGTCGCCATGGCAACCGGGAGGCAAGTGTTAGAGAAGTAACCTGAGCGCAGCTGATACTCCGGTCCGGGTTTTTACTGTGTAGTGGTTACAGGCTCTGTGCACGGCAGGGAATCCGGCGCTGGTTTTGTGCTCACAGTCTGTGAGGTCTGAGTGGGGCGTGGACAGCACCTGCTATATAAACCATCCTCTCAGGCTAGGCAAATGCTGCTGAATCTTTGTTTGTTAGTCAGTTCCAGAGAGTTAGCTAGTACTGTGTGACTTTGTATTTACTTGTCGCTTACTGCGAATAGGCCTTGGGATTCGGTACTTCATTCTGCCAATCCGGACCTAGCAGTAAGACTGGAGTCAGTTGTTTGACCTGCTGGGGTTCTTTTGCTATTCTGTGAACCCAGCAGGTTTGCGGCTGTACTCTCAGACCTGCTTGCTTAATCCTCCCTCACTGTGCAGGGCGTCCAGGTGTCAGTTTAGTGGCAGTAAGCTGAACCTGTGCCCTGCAAGTGGGGGTTAGGATTGTGGATACTCTCCTTGTGTCTATATTTCTATCTCTGACCAAGGAGTTTATTCCCACACCCGTTGGTAACCCTTTGGGGTTTTTTCTGTTGCTCTTAGCAACATCATTTCAGGTGCTACACATGTTAAATCACTACATATCGCTTCATTGTCCGCTCTATTCCATCTAAGCATTCCTGACACTAGGGAGACACCCAATTCCTGAGCCTTTGGGCTTCTCCGTTCACTTTGTGTTTATTAGTTATTCCATCACCTCCTGTGTATGTTATGTTATACTGTCTGTGAGTTCATTTGCTTCGCTTCCCTCTCTGTTCATACACCGGTATACTCCTGTTAGCACTGGTGTGCGTAACACATTGTGTTATGAACGATCTATCGGTGAAGCGTTCTTCTTTTTTACTTTCTTTTACTTTCAAGAGGCTATTCCTATCAATTTCAGAAGCTCGAACTTGGTCTCTCCTAAGGTGGATCTCATTATATCCCCTATCTAAAAACTGTTCTACTAGAATAGAAGATTGTTCCCAGTACCTTTCCAAACTGCTACAGTTTTTCCTAGTCCTTACAAACTGGGAATAGGGTACCGTAGTTTTCCATCTAGACAGATGGCAACTATTTGATGGTATGAAACTGTTAGCGTCAGTCTTTTTAAAAAAAAGTTCTCGTATCAAGGGTCCCGTCATCTTCGATGTTTAGAAGGACGTCAAGGTAATCGATAGTAGAAATATGCTGCTTAGAGGTAAATTTGAGATTATGGGAATTAATTTGAATCTCTGAAATGAAATCATTAAATTCCTCCAACTCTCCATCCCAGATGAGAATCACATCATCTATGTATCGTTTGTAGAATTTGATGTTAGGGTATCGATAGCCACCATCAGCATAGATGGTCACACTCTCCCAGCTGTCCATGAAAATGTTTGCATACGATGGGGCAAATTTAGTCCCCATCGCTGTACCCTGTTCTTGCAGGTAATACTTTCCTTGAAACTCGAAATAATTGTGGTTTAAAATTAATTTTATACTCTCCAGTAAAAAGGTTCTTTCTTCATAACAGACATTACAGACATTCACATCCATTGTTAGGATGTTGCTCACAGCCTCAAGTCCTTTGGGGGATGGACGTATAAAGGGCCTGAACATCCACTGTGGCCCATCTATAAGTGGGTTGCCACTGAAAATCTTTAAGTAGCCTGAGAAGACTGGTTGAATCTTTCAAATATGATGGTTGTACTCTCACATAAGGTTGTAATTTCAAATCGAGGAAACGCGACAAGTTAGAGGTCAGGGACTTGACTCCAGCCACTGGGGGTGGGGCTATACCTTTGTGGACTTTAGGTAAATGGTAAAATACTGGAACCCGAGGCTTTTTGTTAAACAAGTATTCAAACTCTTCTCGACATAAGATGCCTCTATTACGTTCATCATTTAATAGCACATACAGTTCTTCTCCAAAACTGGCTGTCGTATCCTCGTTAAGTAATCTGTATGTTGCCGCATCATTAATTTGGGTCATGGCTTCTTTGACATAGGCTTCCCTCTCCTGTATGACCACCGCTCCTCCCTTATCTGCTGTTTTGATAACGATTTCGTTATCATTCTTAAGTTGTTCAATGGCATACCTTTCCTGTGGATTAAGGTTGCCACAATACTTATCATCCTGGGCTTTTAATCTTCTAAAGTCCTCTTTTACCGCGTCAAAGAAGAAATCGATATGATTCCCTCTCGATTCCACCGGATAGTATCTAGACGGTAGAGCCACTAGGGGTTTGCTTTTCGGTTCGTACGACACTTTCGGTGTAGGATTTTTAAGGAAATGCCTCTTTAAAGTTAAACTACGTACGTATTTATTGAGGTCCACATAGAGATTAAACTTGTCAACGTGTTGGTTCGGAGCAAATTTCAGACCTTTACTTAATACCGAGATCTGTGGGGCTGATAGTTCCTTCTTAGTAAGGTTGACGATGCTTGATTCATTGGCTCTTGAGAGAAGTTGATCGCTCTTCGTTTTTTGTTTGGTGACCTTTCTTCCACCTCTCGTCCCTCTTCTCCTGGGTACAGTTGTCTTTTCACACCTTGCGGTGAATCCAATCTGGTATGAAGATGTTCCTTTTCTTGGAGGTGTGGTAATACCATCCTCTTTCTTTCCCCTAAAAAAACTTTATTTCTAGGGGATTCATATCTGCGTTAAAATTTATTCCGCTGTGCGAACCTCTGTTGTTTCCCTCGGGGCGAATATTGATTATAATATGATGATGTTCTCCTATATCTACGTATCGGGGAAGTGTATGAGCTTCTTCTCCTCATATCATAGCCGCCTCGTCGCACCTCCTTGCACAAAGGCGGAGGTAGCGGTCCTGCTGCTGGGTTGTTGCCCTCCTATGGCCTCCTCCACGTCTCCTGATGTACTGGCCTGTCTCCTGGTAGCGCCTCCATGCTCTGGATACTACGCTGACAGACACAGCAAACCTTCTTGCCACAGCTCGCATTGATGTGCCATCCTGGATGAGCTGCACTACCTGAGCCACTTGTGTGGGTTGTAGGGAGGTCATACAGGCACGTGGAGGCCACACACACTACTGAGCCTCATTTTGACTTGTTTTAAGGACATTACATCAAAGTTGGATCAGCCTGTAGTGTGTTTTTCCACTTTAATTTTGAGGGTGACTCCAATTCCAGACCTCCATGGGTTAATAAATTTGATTTCCATTGATAATTTTTGTGTGATTTTGCTGTCAGCACATTCAACTATGTAAAGAACAAAGTGTTTAATAAGAATATTTCATTCATTCAGATCTAGGATGTGTTATTTTAGTGTTCCCTTTATTTTTTTTGAGCAGTGTATATAAAACCATCCCAAGGTGCGGCACGCAGGGCTCATATAAGCAGGCAGGCTGCATGTTACACCTAAATGCAGTCTGCCTGTATATGAGCCCTGCGTGCCGCACCTTGGGATGGTTGTAAGTTAAACCGTGGAGGCACCGGGTCGAGTTGTCTGTTTATAAGAGTGCCGGACCTATGGAGATACATATATATTTTTATATATATATATATATATATATATATATGTATGTATGTATAGATACTTATATAGTCTACAATAAAATGTTTTTTGGTTGTCAAGCGAAATAAAAATATTTTACCCTTAAGATTGTTGAAAAAATGTACATACTGCAGAACTTTTTGTGGGTCTATAAACTATTGAATTACATGAAACATTTTTAATTGCTGTATATACAGAGCACATGTGAATAGCAGCAGAGTCAGAGGAGAAACACATTATAGGATTTTAATTCTAAGCATTTCCAATAGCAGTCAAAGTGTAAACTCTTTATATATCCCATACAAAAATGTGCAATAAATGGGTAACCCCTTACTTAGGCTTTTTGTAGACCTCGTTCAATTAACATACTCAAAAGTGGTGTTAAAAATGAAGTTAAGACTGGGATAAGATGAGACATTTTTTACTCATGGTGTCCCTTAGGCAAGGAAAATGAGACAGAAGAAAAATGAAAACATCTACCTTTATAAATTTCAGGATGTTTCCTGTCAATCAAAATTATTAAGAATGCTTCTATGACAAAGAGCTGTGAAAATATGACTTCTCAAAAATAAAGTGGTGTTGTGGCTCAACTTGTCAGAGAATAGGGGTAAGTCATCCGAGTCAATGGGTGAATTGAGTCATCTGTGGGTAACTGACCAACTGACTTTTTCACGTTTACATAATTAAAAAAAAACTATTTATTAATTAATTTTCTTTTCCAAATGGTTTCATTTATTTTCTTTAAGGTAACTTTAAACAATATAGAAACAATGAAATAAAGTTTATCATTCAAACAATGAAACAATTTTCTTCTGTTCAACATTCCAATGTCTGTTCAATGTTTCAAGGCAACATGAAGCGATGCTCTCTCCTTGCTGATCCTTCATCCTTTTGAGGTTGAGATACAGCGGTTTCGTCAGCACGTCACTTTGTGGGTAAAATACCATATACTGTAACTTTTCATGAATGCAAAAGTGGGTCTCTCTTTGCCAGTGCTCTCCCGGATTCTTCTGTGAGATCTTGCGATCACTGCGTAGCAATCAAGTATATCACTATATTACTCGACCATGTTTGTAGTCCCGAAACCGGACGGTTCGGTCAGACCCATACTAAATTTGAAATCCCTGAACCTATACTTGAAAAGGTTCAAGTTCAAGATGGAATCGCTAAGAGTGGTCATCGCAAGCCTGGAAGGGTGGGATTTTATGGTGTCCCTGGACATAAAGGATGCATACCTTCATGTCCCCATTTATCCACCTCATCAGGCGTACCTCAGATTTGCGGTACAGGACTGTCATTACCAATTTCAGACGTTGCCGTTTGGTCTCTCCACGGCCCCGAGAATTTTCACCAAGGTAATGGCGGAAATGATGGTGCTCCTGCGCAAGCAAGGTGTCACAATTATCCCGTACTTGGACGATCTCCTCATAAAAGTGAGCTCAAGAGAGTAGTTGTTGAACAGCGTATCACTTTCACTGAAAGTGTTACAGCAACACAGCTGGATTCTCAATATCCCGAAGTCGCAGTTAGTTCCTACGACTCGTCTGTCTTTCTTGGGCATGATTCTGGACACGGACCAGAAGAGGGTTTATCTCCCGATAGAAAAGGCCCAGGAACTCATGATTCTTGTCAGGAACCTATTGAAACCAAAACAGGTGTCAGTGCATCACTGCACTCGAGTCCTGGGAAAGATGGTGGCATCATACGAGGCCATTCCTTCGGCAGGTTCCATGCGAGGACTTTCCAATGGGACCTACTGGACAAGTGGTCCGGGTCACATTTACAGATGCATCGGTTGATCACCCTGTCCCCCAGGGCCAGGGTATCACTCCTGTGGTGGCTGCAGAGTGCTCACCTTCTAGAGGGCCGCAGATTCAGCATTCAGGGCTGGATCCTGGTGACCACAGACGCAAGCCTCCGAGGTTGGGGCGCAGTCACACAGGGAAGAAATTTCTAAGGTCTTTGGTCAAGTCAAGAGACTTGTCTTCACATCAACATCCTGGAAGTAAGTGCCATATACAATGCCCTACGTCAAGCGGAGACCTTACTTCGCGACCAACCGGTTCTGATCCAGTCAGACAACGTCACTGCAATGGCTCATGTAAACCGCCAAGGTGGCACAAGGAGCAGAGTGGCGATGGCAGAAGCCACCAGAATTCTTTGCTGGGCGGAGAATCACATAAGCGCACTGTCAGCAGTGTTCATTCCGGGAGTGGACAACTGGGAAGCAGACTTCCTCAGCAGACACTACCTACATCCGGGAGAGTGGGGATTTCATCAGGAAGTCTTCGCACAGATTACAAGTCAGTGGGAACTGCCACAGATAGACATGATGGCATCCCGCCTCAACAAAAAGCTACAGAGGTATTGCGCAAGGTCAAGAGACCCTCAGGCAGTAGCTGTAGACGCCCTAGTGACACCGTGGGTGTTCCGGTCGGTCTATGTATTTCCTCCTCTTCCTCTCATACCCAAGGTGTTGAGGATAATAAGACAAAGAGGAGTGAGAACAATCCTCATTGTTCCAGATTGGCCACGGAGGACCTGGTATCCGGATCTGCAGGAAATGCTTACAGAAGATCCGTGGCCTCTTCCTCTAAGACGGGACCTGTTGCAGCAGGGGCCCTGTCTGTTCCAAGACTTACCGCGGCTGCGTTTGACGTCATGGCGGTTGAACGCCGGATCCTAGCAGAGAAAGGCATTCCGGTTGAGGTCATCCCTACGCTGATAAAGGCTAGGAAGGATGTAACGTCAAAACATTATCACCGTATATGGCGAAAATATGTTTCTTGGTGTGAGGCCAGGAATGCTCCTACGGAAGAATGCCATCTGGGCCGTTTCCTTCACTTCCTACAAACTGGAGTGAATTTAAGGACCTATTAAGGTCCAGATTTCGACCTTATCCATTTTCTTTCAAAAAGAATTGGCTTCTCTTCCAGAAGTTCAGACTTTTGTAAAAGGAGTGCTGCATATTCAGCCTCCTTTTGTGCCTCAGGTGGCACCTTGGGACCTTAACGTGGTGTTAAGTTTTCTAAAACCACACTGGTTTCAACCACTTAAAACGGTGGAGTTGAAATATCTCACGTGGAAAGTGGTCATGTTGTTAGCCTTGGCTTCGGCTAGGCGAGTTTCGGAATTGGCGGCTTTATCACATAAAAGCCCGTATCTGGTTTTCCATATGGATAGAGCGGAGTTGCAGACCCGTCCTCAATTCCTACCTAAGGTGGTCTCATCCTTTCATATGAACCAACCTATTGTGGTGCCTGTGGCTACGCGTGACTTGGAGGATTCCGAGTTACTTGAAGTGGTCAGGGCTTTGAAAATTTACGTGGCCAGGACGGCTAGAGTCAGGAAAACTGAAGCGCTGTTTGTCCTGTATGGAACCAACAAGATTGGTGCCCCTGCTTCAAAGCAGACTATTGCTTGCTGGATTTGTAACACGATTCAGCAAGCGCATTCTACGGCTGGATTGCCATTACCGAAATCGGTCAAGGCCCATTCCACCAGGAAAGTGGGCTCCTCTTGGGCGGCTGCCCGAGGATTCTCGGCACTACAGCTGTGTCGAGCTGCTACTTGGCTGGGTTCAAACACCTTTGCAAAATACTATAGGTTTGATACCCTGGCTGAGGAGGACCTCATGTTTGCTCAATCGGTGCTGCAGAGTCATCCGCACTCTCCCGCCCGTTTGGGAGCTTTGGTATAATCCCCATGGTCCTTACGGAGTCCCCAGCATCCTCTAGGACGTTAGAGAAAAATAAGATTTTAAACCTACCAGTAAATCTTTTTCTTGTAGTCCGTAGAGGATGCTGTGGACTCCGTAAGGACCATGGGGATAGACGGGCTCTGCAGGAGACATGGGCACTTTAAGAAAGACTTTAGATCTGGGTGTGCACTGGCTCCTCCCTCTATGCCCCTCCTCCAGTCCTCAGTTAGAGAAACTGTGCCCAGAGGAGACGGACAGTACGAGGAAAGGATTTTTGTTAATCTAAGGGCAAGATTCATACCAGCCACACCAATCACACCGTATAACTTGTGATATACTAACCAGTTAACAGTATGAAAACAACATAGCATCAGTCCAAGACCGATGAAAACTATAACATAACCCTTATGTAAGCAAAACTATATACAAGTCTTGCAGAAGTAGTCCGCACTTGGGACGGGCGCCCAGCATCCTCTACGGACTACGAGAAAAAGATTTACCGGTAGGTTTAAAATCTTATTTTCTCTTACGTCCTAGAGGATGCTGGGGACTCCGTAAGGACCATGGGGATTATACCAAAGCTCCCAAATGGGCGGGAGAGTGCGGATGACTCTGCAGCACCGATTGAGCAAGCAGGAGGTCCTCCTCAGCCAGGGTATCAAACTTATAGAACTTTGCACATGTGTCTGATCCCGACCAAGTAGCAGCTCGGCACAGCTATAGTGCCGAGACCCCTCGGGCAGCCGCCCAAAAAGAGCCCACTTTCCTAGTGGAATGGGCCTTGACCGATATAGGTAACGGCAATCCAGCCGTAGAATGCGCCTGCTGAATCGTGTTACAGATCCAGCGAGCAATAGTCTGCTTTGAAGCAGGGCCACCAATCTTGTTGGCTGCATACAGGACAAACAGTGCTTCTGTTTTCCTGACCCTAGCTGTTCTGGCTACATAAATTTTCAAAGCCCTGACCACATCAAGGGACTCGGAATCCTCCAAGTCACGTGTAGACACAGGCACCACAATAGGTTGGTTCATATGAAAGGATGAAACCACTTTTGGCAGGAACTGAGGACGGGTCCGCAATTCCGCTCTGTCCATATGGAAAACCAGATAGGGGCTTTTATGTGACAAAGCCGCTAATTCCGACACTCGCCTAGCCGAAGCCAAGGCTAATAACATGACCACTTTCCAGGTGAGATATTTCAACTCCACCGTCTTAAGTGGTTCAAACCAGTGTGACTTAAGGAAACTTAACACCACGTTAAGGTCCCAAGGTGCCACCGGAGGTACAAAAGGAGGCTGAATATGCAGTACTCCCTTCACAAACGTTTGTACTTCAGGGAGAGAAGCCAACTCCTTCTGAAAGAAAATGGACAAGGCCGAAATCTGAACCTTAATGGAGCCTAATTTTAGGCCCAAATTCACTCCAGTTTGTAGGAAGTGAAGGAAACGGCCCAGATGGAATTCTTCCGTAGGAGCATTCCCGGCCTCACACCAAGAGACATATTTTCGCCATATACGGTTATAATGTTTAGACGTCACGTCCTTCCTAGCCTTTATCAGCGTATGAATGACCTCATCCGGAATGCCTTTTTTCGCTAGGATCCGGCGTTCAACTGCCATGCCGTCAAACGCAGCCGCGGTAAGTCTTGGAACAGACATGGCCCCTGTTGCAACAGGTCCTGTCTTAGAGGAAGAGGCCACGGATCTTCTGTAAGCATTTCCTGCAGATCCGGATACCAGGTCCTTCGTGGCCAATCTGGAACAATGAGGATTGTTCTCACTCCTCTTTTTCTTATTATTCTCAACACCTTGGGTATGAGAGGAAGAGGAGGAAATACATAGACTGACCGGAACACCCACGGTGTCACTAGGGCGTCTACCGCTACTGCCTGAGGGTCTCTTGACCTGGCGCAATACCTCTGTAGCTTTTTGTTGAGGCGGGACGCCATCATCTCTATCTGTGGCAATCCCCACCGACTTGCAATCTGTGCGAAGACTTCCTGATGAAGTCCCCAATCTCCAGGATGTAGGTCATGTCTGCTGAGAAAGTCTGCTTCCCAGCTGTCCACTCCCGGAATGTGACAGTGCGCTTACATGATTCTCCGCCCAGCGAAGAATTCTGGTGGCTTCCGCCATCGCCACTCTGCTCCTTGTGCCGCCTTGGCGGTTTACATGAGCTACTGCGGTGACGTTGTCTGACTGGATCAGAACCGGTTGGTCGCGAAGTAAGGTCTCCGCTTGACGTAGGGCGTTGTATATGGCACTTAGCTCCAAGATGTTGATGTGAAGACAAGTCTCTTGACTTGACCAAAGAGCTTGGCAATTTCTTTCCTGTGTGACTGCTCCCCAACCTCGGAGGCTCGCGTCCGTGGTTACCAGGATCCAGTCCTGAATGCCGAACCTGCGGCCCTCTAGAAGGTGAGCACTCTGCAGCCACCACAGGAGATATACCCTGGCCCTGATCAACTGATGAATCTGTAGATGTGACCCGGACCACTTGTCCAGTAGGTCCCATTGGAAAGTCCTCGCATGGAACCTGCCGAAGGGAATGGCCTCGTATGATGCCACCATCTTTTCCAGGACTCGAGTGCAGTGATGCACTGACACCTGTCTTGGTTTCAACAGGTTCCTGACCAGAGTCATGAGTACCTGGGCCTTCTCTATCTGAAGGTAAACCCATTTCTGGTCCGTATCCAGAATCATACCCAAGAAGGGCAGACGAGTCATAGGAACCAACTGTGACTTCAGGATATTGAGAAGCCAGCCGTGTTGCTGTGACACCTTCAGCGAAAGTGACACGCTGTTCAACAACTGCTCTTTTGACCTCGCCCTTATTAGGTGATTGTCCAAGTATGGGATAATTGTGACTCCTTGCTTGCGTAGGAGCACCATCATTTCCGCCAATTACCCTGAAATTGGTAATGACAATACTCTACCGCAATACTCAGGTACGCCTGATGGGGTGGATAAATGTGAACATGAAGGTATGCAGCCTTTATGTCTAGATACACCATAAAATCTCCCCCTTCCAGGCTGGCGATGATCGCTCTGAGCGATTCCATTTTTAATTTGAACCTTTTCAAGTATAGGTTCAGAGATTTTAATTTTAAAATAGGTCTGACCAAACCGTCCGGTTTCCGGACTACAGCCAAGGTTGAGTAATATCCCCTTCCTTGTTGCAGGAGGGGAACCTAGAGCACCACCTGTTGGAGATACAATGTGTGAATTGTATTTAATATTACCTCCCTTTCTGGGGGAGAAGCCGGTATGTCCGATAAGGAAAACCGGCGAGGAGGCACCTCTTCGAATTCCAGCTCGTAACCCTGAGAACCAATTTTTACTGCCCAGGGATCCACCTGTGAGTGAACTCAGATGTGGCTGAAGAGTCGAAGACGTGCTCCCACTAAGGCGGACTCCCTTAGCGGAGCCCCAGCGTCATGCGGTGGATTTAGTAGAGGCCGGGGAGGACTTCTGTTCATGGGAACTAGCTGTGCCCTGTGCCCTTACCTCTGGTAAGAAAAGACGCTCCTCGTACTTTCTTGTTTTTCTGCGACCGAAAGGACTGCATTTGATAATGTCGTGCTTTCTTAGGCTGTGAGGGAATATAAGGCAAAAGATCAGAATTACCAGCTATAGCTGTGGAGACCAGGTCCGAGAGCCCTTCTCCACACAATTCCTCAGCCTTGTAAGGTAAAACCTCCATATGCCTCTTTTAGTCGGCATCACCTGTCCATTGCATGTTCCACAGGACACGTCTAGCAGAAATCGACATAGCGTTGACTCTAGAACCCAGTAGACCAATGTCTCTTTGGGCATGTCTTATATATAAGGCCGCATCTTTTATATATATATATATATATATCCTAGGGTCAATAACATGGTATCCTTATCTAGGGTGTCAATCTCCGCTGATAAGGTATCTGTCCACACTGCTACAGTGCTATAAACCCATGCCGACACAATCGCTGGTCTGAGTAGTGTACCAGAATGTGTGTAAATGGACTTCAAAGTACTTTTACTGCATGCTATCTGCAGGATCCCTGAGGATAGCTGTTAAGTCAGCGCTACCTTTTGGGTAAACGTGTCAATGCCTTGTCCACCCTAGGGGAAGATTCCCACTGTATCCTGGCCCTAGCAGGGAAAGGATACGCCCTGAGAATTCTTTTTGGGAATCTGCAGTTTCTTGTCTGGAGACTCCCGCTTTTCTTCATGAGAGGGGGGAAATTTACCTCAGCTTTCTTCCCCTTAAACATGTGTACCCTCGTGTCAGGGACAGATGAGTCATCAGTGATATGCAAAACATCTTTAATTACAATAATCATATATTGAATACTTTTCTGCCAGTTTTGGCTGTAACTTTGCATTATCGTAGTCGACACTGGAGTCAGACTCCGTCTCGGTATCAGTGTCTATTATTTTGGATAGTGGCCGTTTTGAGACTCTGAAGGTCCCTGCGACATAGGGACAGACATGGGTAGATTCCCTGTCTGTTCTCTAATCTTTTGTGCAATAAATTTACCTTAGCACTTAATTCCACATATCCAGTCAGGTGTCGGCGTTGTCGACGGAGACACCACACACACACATTTGCTCCATCTCCTTCTTAGGAGAGCCTTTTACCTCAGACATGTCGACACACGCGTACCGACACACCACACACTCAGGGAACCCTCTTATCTGAAGACAGTTCCCCCACAAGGCCCTTTGGAGAGACAGAGAGAGAGAGTATGCCAGCACACACCCCAGCGCTATATGACCCAGGAAAAAAACACAGTAATTTAATGTTTTACCCTGTAGCGCTGTTATATATTATCTGCGCCGAATTATGTGCCCCCCCCCCCTCTTCTTTAAAACCCTCTTTTCTACCGTGGTATAAGCAGGGGAGAGTCCAGGGAGCTTCTCTCAGCGGTGCTGTGGAGAAAAAAATGGCGCTGGTGAGTGCTAAGGGAGAAGCCCCGCCCCCTCGACGGCGGGCTTCTGTCCCGCTTAAATATACTGTACACTGGCGGGGGCTCTTTATATATACAGTGGTTAGCTGTATATATATTCTTTTTGCCAGAAAAGAGGTTTACATGCTGCCCAGGGCGCCCCCCTGCACCCTGCACGCTTACAGTGACTTCTGTGTGTGAGGTGTATGGGAGCAATGACGCACAGCTGCAGTGCTGTGCGTTACCTCAGTGAAGATCATGAAGTCTTCTGCCGCCTCTGAAGTCTTCTTTTCTTCTCATACTCACCCGGCTTCTATCTTCCGGCTCTGCGAGGGGGACGGCGGCGCGGCTCTGGGACGGACGGCGAGGGTGAGATCCTGCGTACCAATCCCTCTGGAGCTAATGGTGTCCAGTAGCCTAAGAAGCAGAGCCTTGAAACTCACAGAAGTAGGTCTGCTTCTCTCCCCTCAGTCCCTCGACGCAGGGAGTCTGTTGCCAGCAGTGCTCCATGAACATAAAAAACCTAACAAATGTACTTTCTGACAGGAAACTCAGGAGAGCTCCCTGTAATCACCCAGTCTCCACTGGGCACAGTTTTAAACTAACTGAGGTCTGGAGGAGGGGCATAGGGGGAGGAGCCAGTGCACACCCAGATCTAAAGTCTTTCTTAAAGTGCCCATGTCTCCTGCGGAGTCCGTCTATCCCCATGGTCCTTACGGAGTCCCCAGCATCCTCTAGGACATAAGAGAAATAAGATTTTAAACCTACCGGTAAATCTTTTTCTCGTAGTCCGTAGAGGATGCTGGGCGCCCTTCCCAAGTGCGGACTACTTCTGCAATACTTGTATATATAGTTATTGCTTCAATAAGGGTTATGTTATAGTTGCATTGGTCCTGCACTGATGCTATGTTGTTTTTTCATACTGTTAACTGGGTAGTTTATCAAAAGTTATGCAGTGTGGCTGGTATGAATCTTACCCTTGGATTAACAAAATCCTTTCCTCGTACTGTCCGTCTCCTCTGGGCACAGTTTCTCTAACTGAGGTCTGGAGGAGGGGCATAGAGGGAGGAGCCAGTGCAAACCCAGAACTAAAGTCTTTCTTAAATTGCCCATGTCTCCTGCGGAGCCCGTCTATCCCCATGGTCCTTACGGAGTCCCCAGCATCCTCTACGGACTACGAGAAAAAGATTTACCGGTAGGTTTAAAATCTTATTTTTTCTTTGATGTTACTTTGCTTTTTCCCCTGTTGTTTATGTTATCTCTCATGAGACCTTTCAAATACCTGCTTTTCAGGTGTATCAGTTAGTATTCTTGTCTTCCCAAGGCTTTCACTTTTTTTGTACCCTGGAATGTGGACTTTAGGGTAAGGGTAGAATTTCATCTGCAGACATATATGCAGTGTGGCTGATACGCAAATCTGTGACACTTGGAGAAACACATCCATGTGTGGGGCATGATGATGGCAACTCAGCAGTGATGGAGGTTGAAACAATGGGTGGATCATCGGCAGCTGCAGACTGTTGCTCAGGGCTTAGCCTGTCTGATCAGGGCTGCCAAGAGAAATCCTGGGCCCCGGTACAGTAACTTCCAGCCCCCCCCCCTGCAGGGTGTGTGGCCACAACCTGTACGTTGCATGGCTGCACCGACTTTGGGGGCATGTCTAGCACACGAGAAGTTCCCACTCCCAGGAGCATGACATACCTCCCAGCAGTTGGGACAAAAGTGTTCACTATTAGGATGGTCACATAAAAGCTGCATTGATTGCAGAGCGCATTTCCTGGAAGACCATCATTTTGAGAACGTGGATCCTCCATTGTCACTTTGGGATAAAGGATGCGCTATAGCATGTTTGTGTAATCACTGTATACACACACACACACATACACACACACACACACACACACATACACAAACACATATTGTACATGCAGAAATACCACAGAACTTTCAGGACTTAACATGATTAAAGTTGAATAAACTGAAATGTTGACTTACACATTAGTGGTCATCACCAGAATATATTGTTACATTAGTAAGTCCCGAGAGTGCCACTGCTCATACTACCTGTCATCCCACTAAGGGCACCCGGGCATTTTTGCAGTACTTAGGACAGAGTGGCAGCCGTGACATATAGATAGATAGATAGATAGATAGATAGATAGATAGATAGATAGATAGATGATAGACACACACATGTATATACTGTATATAGATAGATATTACACACACACACACACACACACACACACACACACACACACACACGGCAGTAGAGAGTCTGGCTGGGCCCAGGTATTTTTCAGGGGCCATTGCCTAATCACAGAAGGCGTGGTCATGCACCCTTTGCAAAAATACTGAAAAAATAATATTTTAAGCGCCACCATGGGCACACTCCAGCCCAACAGTCAGCAGCGTGTGCTGGGCTTAGAAGAAGAGCTGTAGCTGCTGCTGCCAGTTAAGGGGTAGGAAACCTGGGGCCTCCACTGGGCCCCTCCATCAGACCTGGGCCCGGGTAATTTGTACCCTCTCCCCCCACTCTTTCGGCACCACTATGTCTTATACCATAGATGGCTCAAACTCCTCATCAGAGAAAATATCTGTTGTTGTTGAGATCCCTATGCACCTGAATCCAGAAGTGATATTTTGTGGTGTCATTGCCTCATTGAGGGGGAATTCAAATGTTATCGCCCCCGATCTCCGCCTAATGTGGTGCGAGATCGCAAAGGTGATATTCAATTGATGCCCCCTGTCGCACTGACCGCATCCATTTGTGTCAGGTTTAGCTACATAAAGCAACCAACTAAACTAATGGGCTTGATTGGGAAAAGTGCTGTTAGGTGGCCCAAACAGGTCATTTTGCACACATTTCAGCTCGCAACCCTCTGAACGGAGCTACAATTGAATAGCTTCATTTTGCACCATCTAGTGGCTGCCGGCGGGAATCACGTTTGAATTTCGCCCATTGTGTCACTGTTGTGACACCTGCTCCATCAACATTATAAATCATGCATTCATAACTAAACAACCTTTAATAGAAATTCTTATAGCTGTAACTGGTAGTTATACACATGTGATGTATATGTACTTAACTGTTTTATATAGTCATTAACAGTTATTAATGTGATCAAATGTGTCACCTGCCCACCAACCACTATAGCCAGATTGTCAAAGAACTCCTCCACTGTAGTTTTATTGAAGGTTGTAGTCCTTCCCAAAGATGTCGCTTCAGGCATATGGCAGGAGAGATGGTGGCGTGCCTTAAAACTGTTCAACCAGTCTCAACCTAAAAGAATAGAATTCTTTCAAAATACTGTATTTAGCCTTAGCTTACCTATGGAATCATATGATCTCTTGCACACCCTACTTTCTAAACCCTTCTCTTTCCATTTGTTTGGGACAGGAATGTTGTCTGCCAGTTCACAACATTTCTTTGGAGTAAGGCCATGGAATTGGTCAGCCAGTTTTTCTGATGTGGTCTTCAAGCTCCTTCTCTATCTCCTCTGTGAAGACCCTCTTTGTCTGTTCCACAAGGCATCTTCAGAGTCATGACAGTAATGTAACTGCCATTTCCTGGTCAGGTCTTTGACCCTGCAGCATTCAAGTAAGTATATCTCCACCAGTGGCGGCTCCAGAGGTAGGGCTGCAGTGCAGTCCAAAATTCAAACAGGGCAGTCACACCAACTGCCACCCCAAACACTGTCAAACATTGCCAGCCGGTACTCACTGGCAGTTGGTGTGGTTCCTCTATTTGAATTTTGGACTGCGCTTCAGCCCCACCTCTGAAGCAGCCATTGTCCTCCACTATCCCTAACCCCTACCCCTAACCCTAATGTTCCCCAATCACTGGTGCATTCCCCATTCACTGGTGCGTTTATCACCTTGCGCTTATCACTGGTTTATCACTACCTTATGCCTTCTTCAGGTTAATGCATCTGCCACAGTGGATTGTTTCTTATGACAACACACACTTATCAAGCCTTGGAGAGTGATAAATAGTACAGTGATAAAGTACCAGCCAATCAGATCATAACTGCCATGTTACAGGCTGGGTTTGAAAATGACAGGAGCTGACTGGTTGGTACTTTATCACCGTGCTATTTATCACTCTCCAAGGCTTAAGAAATCTGGGCAATACTTACCACTTTACCATGTGCTTCTCTCCATGACGGGTACTTATTGAATCTATGGTCACATGACAACAAATGCGTACAGTTGCCTAGATACAGGGTGTGGGTCAACTTACCTCACTCTCCCCTCCCAACCAGAAACATACACATATTTTGTTATACTAACAACACTTGAATACAAATCAAAATAATGTGATAACAGCAAAACCACTAACTTCAATATATGCATTAAATGCATTATAAAGGTAAATTATACTAAAATATTCTGAAAATGTACTGCCCACTTACAAATGATGAATACAGATTATGCAATACCCCTTTTCCACCAAAGTCCCAGGTCTGAGCCGGGATTTGGAACACGGTGGGGATGGGGTAAAAACTGGAACGGTCCAAACTATATGAGGAGGCTGTAATCTATCCCTCCCTGGTAGGGAGGCCAATCCCGGGATCAGGATCGGCGGGATCCCGGGATTTAGGCCCCAAAACGGATTCAATTGAGGGATCAGCGTTGTGCGTCCTCAGGATGCTCAGACGCTGCCCAGCTTCCTGCTCCCGGCTTCCCAGCGCAGCATGACCTGTGACTGTGAGGTCACGCTGCGCTGTTAGCAGCCGCAGAGCCGGAAGGTACGGCGGTCTCCACCCGCCGCTTCCTCCCGGCTCCCCCTGCACTCCCCCGCCACCTGCTCCTGGCTCTCCCTGCACTCACCCGCCGCCTCCTCCCTCCTCCCGCGTGCAGCCAGTTCCCTCTGCATTCACCCGCCACAGGTTTGTAAGAGTATATATGTCTGCGGGGCGGGGCATGGGGGACGGCCGGACACAGTTGAAAGCCAATCCCAGGTATCTCGGGAATCCGGGGATTGACCATTTTTCAATCCCGATACCCGGGATTAAAAAAATGGCCCGAAATTGGCCTCCCTACTCCCCGGTGACAGACACCGTTAAGAACTTTCCTGTTATCTGCCAGTTTTGACCAATCCCTATGCTGTACACGGGTCCCAGGTCAGATGATCGATAGCACCATTAAGAGAACAGGGACAGAATAGGGAAAGTGTCTTGGCTTCACAGAAACAAGCCCTGATTCTTAAAAGGGGATGTAGTCGCGATCCCAGCGGTCGGGATCCGGCCACCAGATTACCCATTGTTGCAGTCAGCAAACTGATTGTTTTATTTTAAAAAATATTATATATATATATTACAAATTTTAATTAAAATTATTTTTCCGTTTTTATACCCATTGCATTTAATGTACGTATACTATTGCTACAGTTCATGTTACACTACACATAACGCTCTGATCTTTTTACACTGTTTATATAATTTTACTTGAGCTGCTTTTTAACACAGTGCAGGTTTTGAATTCCATATACAAGTTCTCTCCTCTTATCTTTCATCATATCCTCGCTTTAATCCACCTTAAAAGCAGCTTTGAAAAGAGCTACTTGAGGGATGAAACATGTCAGTATGATATGCTGGTGCCAGCAGTTCTGTTCTCTCTTCTAGATCGCTAATAACAGTATAAAATAACTTTTTCATTTGTATACTAGTAATTTCCATGGACTCGACTGGAGAAGTAAAGTGGAGTTAGTCATATATAAAACATCAGATCCAAAACACTGTACTGTTTTTGCATTGTGTCTATTTCTGTTAATGGCTTCAATTGGAAACAGTCGGCCCCATGAAAAACATTTCCATCAGCTGACCACTGACACACCGAGAGCTATTTCTGCTTTGGGCTGCAAATACATATTAGTAATATTACGGTTGCTACCAGACAAATGTTTGCGACAAGGAGGAGAGGGGATGCAGTCAATATGCCGGCTTTTGGGATGCCGGCAGTCGAAATACTAACGTCGGAAACCCAACACCCACCAGAATGCAGATGCTGGACCTCCGAAAAGTTCAGGAGACCGACGCCGGAATCCCGACAGCCGATATCCTGACCATAGTAAGTATAACACGGGGTTAGGTTTAGGGCTGGGGGAGGGGGGTGTTAGTTTTAGGAGCCACCTGGGAGTGTTAGAGTTAGACTGCGGGGGCCAGTAGGGGGGGTAGGTTAGGGTTAGGCTGCGGGGGCCAGTAGGGGGGGTAGGTTAGGGTGAGGCTGCGAGGAGGGGGTTAGGGTTAGGCTTTTTTTATTGCCTTCAGCTTCATCGTTTTTCAGCACCAATGCAAAACAAGTCAAAGTCTAAAAGTCCTGTTGGTTTACCAATAGAAGCGGCCAGCAAATGCACCTTGCAACAGAAACCAACCAAAAACCGATGCTTTTTTATTGGAATTAACATACTACATGCTATTCTGACATCACAAACACCTTGTAAAAATACCATAAATCATTGATAGGGTGTAGGGAGGTGGCTGGTGGTAGTAGGGGAGCATTGATGGAAGTTTGGAGGGGTTTAGCAGATATATTTGTTGATTTCTGACGGTGCTGTATAAGGTTGAAGTCTGTCATATTTATTGTGGACTGTGAATTTATTGTTTATGACTGTGTTTGTTGTAGGGATGATCACTGGTGTGCTCACCATTGATGGACAACCTGCAAGTGACCATCGATCGTAGCAAATCATGCAATGGAAGACCATCAATGGTTTCACCCACCAATGGGCATCCCTACTTTTTCACTTATTGGCCCATAGGCCAATTCAAAACTTTGAGGTGGGGCTTCATTGGTGCATTGGGGGTGGAGCTACAGTAGTCTCCATGTCCCATTGCTAACTACAGGGGAAAATCAAATTGTGGGGCTCTGTACCAAGATGGTGAAGTAATGGTTCTCTTACTTTGAAGGCAAAACTATATAATATTGGCATTTAAAAATTGATGGTTTGTACCTGTTGATGGTCAATGGCCAACTCTACTTTGTGTGTGTGGAGTACTTGTGATGAGTGCAGTGTTAGAGTAGGTTTTATTTTTCTGTGTTTGTCTTGTCTTACTTGTCTTGTGTGAGAGGAGAAAGAGCAGAGAGGAGGATATGGAGTCTTAGAATGTGCAGGAGGTAGAGCCGGAGTAACGGGAGGAGACACGGGCATCTAAAACCAAATCTGGGTGGAATATAAGAATCCCTTGTATTGAGAATATGGTACTGGTCTCAGCTATTGTTCCCAATCATGAAATTATGCTTAGAAGTCAAGCTGATGAGAATTCTGTGAGGAGGAAGCTGGAGATCTGGTCCCCATTGTGACAGGTATTAATGCTGTGGGCCAGTTCAACTGCTCTGAGGCCCATTGGCTACATTCAGAGCAAATGTTGGGCCAATCCTCTCCATGGAATGCCTGGACTACAAGGAGCAGGTGGTTCTGCCACCTGAACTGGTCGATGGCATAAACATCCAAGATTCAGACACAGCCACCGCAGCCTGATGAGAGTTTATATTTTCAAATTTGCTTTCATGTTTATACTATCTGCATACATGTGCTGGTATCCGGACTCCAGGTCAACAACAAAAAGGTCGACACACCTTAGGTCGACGTCAATTGGTCGACACGCCTTAGGTCGACATGGACAAAAGGTCGACATGGACAAAAGGTCGACATGAACAAGGTCGACATGGACAAAAGGTCAACATGAGTTTTTCACGATTTTTTTCTTTTTTGGAACCTTTTCATACTTAACGATCCACATGGAGTACGATTGGAACGGTAATCTGTGCCGAGCGAAGCGGTAGCGGAGCGAAGGCTCCATGCCCGAAGCATGGCAAGCGATGCGAGCCATGAGAGGGGACGCGGTGCACTAATTGGGGTTCCCGGCCACTCTACGAAGAAAACGACACCAAAAAAACATAAAAAACTCACGTCGACCTTGTTCCTGTCGACCTTTTGTCCATGTCGACTTAAGGGGTGTAGACCAATTGGCGTCGACCTAAGGTGTGTCGATCTTTTTGTTGTCGACCCGGAGTCCCAGACCCCATGTGCTACCCAGAGAGGTCCAAATCCCCACTCATGTCACTTATATAGATAATTAAGTCACATTACTGATAGTCATTCAGATGGTCAATTTTTTTCAAATGGGCATGCATCTAGGTCACCTAAAAGACGCGCATCACATGCGTCCACTGGTGTGTATGCACAGAGGTGCAGTTGTCATTGAGAAGCTCTGTAATCTGGAGTGTCTTGCAAATGTGCAGGGTGTCCCTGGGAAGTGACTATGAGGTGTCTATTCAGACACATGAAGATGGTCCGCCTACTGGGCGTGTTATGGGAGTGTCGCAGGCATGTCACATAACTGGTTGTGATCTTAGATGCTTTATTGCTGATATTGGAGGCCAAACTCTGACGGAGTGTTCGCACCTAGCATCGGACTGGTGCAAGTTTCAATGGTATCGTATGTCTAAAAGACACACTAAGTGGTATTTCAGCATTTAAAGATGCTCTAAGTGGGCATCTCAGTTCTTGCAAATTCACACGCACGGCGGTATACTGGAGTAGGGCTTGTAATGTGAAATACATCGATGGTGAACTGATGTGCCATGGTTTTCTAAATCTGTATTGATGGTAGTTTTCCTTCAGATTGGGCTGGAATAAATAAACGGTTTGTAAAACCGCCGGATAAAACAAAACAGACTTTTAGTAAATAACTATAAATTAGAGGATGGTGACACGTTTTCCATTGGAATGTGTTCATAAGAATTGACAAAAAAACAGTGACTCGTCACTATGGGGGGGCATATAAAACCTTATAGAGACATTGGCCCTCATTCCGAGTTGTTCGCTCGTTCTTTTTCTTCGCATCGGTGCGATTAGTCGCAAACCGCGCATGCGCAATGTTCGCAGTGCGTCTGCGCCAAGTAAATTAGCACAAAAGTTTGGTATTTTACTCACAGCGTAACAAAGAATTTTCATCGTTCTGGTGATCGTAGTGTGATTGACAGGAAGTGGGTGTTTCTGGGCGGAAACTGACCGTTTTATGGGTGTGTGTGAAAAAACGCTGGCGTTTCTGGAAAAAACGCGTGAGTGGCTGGAGAAACGGGGGAGTGTCTGGGCGAACGCTGGGTGTGTTTGTGACGTCAAACCAGGAACGAAACTGACTGAACTGATCGCAGTCGCAGAGTAAGTCTCGAGCTACTCGGAAACTGCAAAGAAATTTCAAATCGCTATTCTATTCGCAATTCTGCGAACCTTTCGTTCGCAATTCTGCACAGCTAATATTCACTACCAGTAGGCGGCGGCTTAGCGTGTGCAATGCTGCTAAAAGCAGCTAGCGAGCGAACAACTCGGAATGAGGGCCATAAAGTGGATATGTTGCCCAAAGAAACAAATCACCTTCTACTATGACAGAAATTGATTTCCAACAGGCGGGAACAGGAACTGTCCGGCATTCCAAGAAAGTCTGAGTCATATTTAAGAAATGGAAAAGAATTAACTGAAGATACTAATAAAATGGATCACTCTGGATGTTGCAGTTGTAAGTCACAGTATGACTAAATGAGAGATATGGCAAAATAGCCATGAGAGGGGACGCGGTGCACTAATTGGGGTTCCCGGCCACTCTACGAAGAAAACGACACCAAAAAAACATAAAAAACTCACGTCGACCTTGTTCCTGTCGACCTTTTGTCCATGTCGACTTAAGGGGTGTAGACCAATTGGCGTCGACCTAAGGTGTGTCGATCTTTTTGTTGTCGACCCGGAGTCCCAGACCCCATGTGCTACCCAGAGAAGTCCAAATCCCCACTCATGTCACTTATATAGATAATTAAGTCACATTACTGATAGTCATTCAGATGGTCAATTTTTTTCAAATGGGCATGCATCTAGGTCACCTAAAAGACGCGCATCACATGCGTCCACTGGTGTGTATGCACAGAGGTGCAGTTGTCATTGAGAAGCTCTGTAATCTGGAGTGTCTTGCAAATGTGCAGGGTGTCCCTGGGAAGTGACTATGAGGTGTCTATTCAGACACATGAAGATGGTCCGCCTACTGGGCGTGTTATGGGAGTGTCGCAGGCATGTCACATAACTGGTTGTGATCTTAGATGCTTTATTGCTGATATTGGAGGCCAAACTCTGACGGAGTGTTCGCACCTAGCATCGGACTGGTGCAAGTTTCAATGGTATCGTATGTCTAAAAGACACACTAAGTGGTATTTCAGCATTTAAAGATGCTCTAAGTGGGCATCTCAGTTCTTGCAAATTCACACGCACGGCGGTATACTGGAGTAGGGCTTGTAATGTGAAATACATCGATGGTGAACTGATGTGCCATGGTTTTCTAAATCTGTATTGATGGTAGTTTTCCTTCAGATTGGGCTGGAATAAATAAACGGTTTGTAAAACCGCCGGATAAAACAAAACAGACTTTTAGTAAATAACTATAAATTAGAGGATGGTGACACGTTTTCCATTGGAATGTGTTCATAAGAATTGACAAAAAAACAGTGACTCATCACTATGGGGGGGCATATAAAACCTTATAGAGACATTGGCCCTCATTCCGAGTTGTTCGCTCGTTCTTTTTCTTCGCATCGGTGCGATTAGTCGCAAACCGCGCATGCGCAATGTTCGCAGTGCGTCTGCGCCAAGTAAATTAGCACAAAAGTTTGGTATTTTACTCACAGCGTAACAAAGAATTTTCATCGTTCTGGTGATCGTAGTGTGATTGACAGGAAGTGGGTGTTTCTGGGCGGAAACTGACCGTTTTATGGGTGTGTGTGAAAAAACGCTGGCGTTTCTGGAAAAAACGCGTGAGTGGCTGGAGAAACGGGGGAGTGTCTGGGCGAACGCTGGGTGTGTTTGTGACGTCAAACCAGGAACGAAACTGACTGAACTGATCGCAGTGGCAGAGTAAGTCTCGAGCTACTCGGAAACTGCAAAGAAATTTCAAATCGCTATTCTATTCGCAATTCTGCGAACCTTTCGTTCGCAATTCTGCACAGCTAATATTCACTACCAGTAGGCGGCGGCTTAGCATGTGCAATGCTGCTAAAAGCAGCTAGCGAGCGAACAACTCGGAATGAGGGCCATAAAGTGGACATGTTGCCCAAAGAAACAAATCAGCTTCTACTATGACAGAAATTGATTTCCAACAGGCGGGAACAGGAACTGTCCGGCATTCCAAGAAAGTCTGAGTCATATTTAAGAAATGGAAAAGAATTAACTGAAGATACTAATAAAATGGATCACTCTGGATGTTGCAGTTGTAAGTCACAGTATGACTAAATGAGAGATATGGCAAAATAGCTGTGTGAGTAAAATGCAGCAGCAACGTCAGCACATTCACTCAGCAGCAGCAACAGGGAGGGACATGACTAAATCTCTCCATAAGGGAGACTCCTGGCAGTGACGAGGAAACCCGTTCAGGCATGCTCCAACTGTGCATCATGATATGTTGTCAGCTAATGGGGTTTGTATTATAAGTAGGGCAATTTGCCAAGCTTACTTATTTATTAATTGTTGCTTCTACACAGAGCCGTAAGTAGACATTTTGGTGCCATGTGCCAGAAGGGGTCTGGGACTCAGGGTCGACAACAAAAAGGTCGACACATTTTAGGTCGATGCCAATTGGTCGACACACCTTAGGTCGATGTAGACAAAAGGTCGACGTGGACAAAATGTCGACAGGAACAAGGTCGACAAGGAAAAAGGTCGACATGAGTTTTCTATGTTTTTTTGGTGTCGTTTTCTTCGTAGAGTGACCGGGAACCCCAATTAGTGCACCGCGTCCCCTCGCATGTCTCGCTTCGCTCGCCATGCTTCGGGCATGGTGCCTTCGCTCCACTACCGCTTCGCTCGGCACAGATTACCGTTCCAATCGTAGTCCACGTGGATCGTTAAGTATGAAAAGGTTCAAAAAAGAAAAAAAATCGTGAAAAACTCATGTCAACCTTTATCCATGTCGACCTTTTGTCCATGACCTAAGGTGTGTCGACCAATTGGTGTCGACCTAAGGTGTGTCGACCTTTTTGTTGTCGATATCGAGTCCGGATACCGCCAGAAGACGCCCCCTTTAAAAAAAAAATGGTACGTTTACAAAAAAGGGGCATAGTTTTGTCGGGAAAGGATATGGCCACATAGCAGCTTCCCCCTCCCCCTCCATAAACATACCAAAAAGAAGCCACAGACATTACCGCAGACCTCATCTCTCAATATTAACCATGTTTGAACATCAAAACTAACCCCTTTGCCCATTTTTAACTACTCTAGTAGCAAAACTGGCTTCTAAAATACTGATTGAGCTCTAAATAAATGTAATACATGGTGTGGGGACACTCCCTAAGAAGGGTATGTAAACTTGCACGATAAACAGATATACGACAGACACAGAGAAGAACAGCCATAGGCAATTTCCCGGAGATTCCAGACACTTACCAGTGCACTTACACACTTGTACACTCAAGTTTGGACTGGACCACAGGGGTATAGGGGAAACCACCGATGGGCCCCACAGCCCCCCCCCCCCCCCCCCTCCTGCTCTAAGGATCAGGTTCTAGACTGTGCATTTGAATTATACATTAATTCACCCATTTTACACGATTCCGAGGCGGATTCGGATCTTCCAGCCTTGCTCAGTTAACCCGAGCGCGCCCGAATGTCATCATCCCGCTGTCGGATTCTCGCGAGATTCGTATTCTATATAAGGAGCCGCGCGTCGCCGCCATTTTCACTCGTGCATTGGAGATGATAGCGAGAGGACGTGTGCAGCGTTCTCTCAGTTGTGTTCAGTGTGCTGCAAATATCAGGTGCTCAGTGTGCTGCAAATATCTGTGCTCAGTGTGCTGCAAATATCTGCGTTCTCTGACTGAAAAACGCTCCATATCTGTGCTGCATTGTAGTATATAGTAGGAGGACAGTGCAGAATTTTGCTGACCATGTGATCACCAGAATTATATCAGTACGGTACAGTAGGCCACTGCTCTACCTACCTCTGTGTCGTCAAGTATACTATCCATCCATACCTGTGGTGCATTTAAGTTTTGCGCAGTATATATAGCAGGAGGACAGTGCATAATTTTTCTGACCACCAGTATATAATATATAGCAGTACGGTACAGTAGGCCACTGCTCTACCTACCTCTGTGTCGTCAAGTATACTAGTATCCATCCATACCTGTTGTGCATTTAAGTTTTGTGCAGTATATATAGCAGGACAGTGCATAATATTGCTGACCACCAATAATAAGAATTTACTTACCGATAATTCTATTTCTCGTAGTCCGTAGTGGATGCTGGGGACTCCGTAAGGACCATGGGGAATAGCGGCTCCGTAGGAGACTGGGCACATCTAAAGAAAGCTTTAGGATTATCTGGTGTGCACTGGCTCCTCCCCCTATGACCCTCCTCCAAGCCTCAGTTAGGATACTGTGCCCGGACGAGCGTACACAATAAGGAAGGATCTTGAATCCCGGGTAAGACTCATACCAGCCACACCAATCACACCGTACAACTTGTGATCTGAACCCAGTTAACAGCATGATAAAAGAGGAGCCTCTAGAAAAGATGGCTCACTACAGCAATAACTAGAGATGAGCGGGTTCGGTTTCTCTGAATCCGAACCCGCCAGAACTTCATGTTTTTTTTCACGGGTCCGAGCGACTCGGATCTTCCCGCCTTGCTCGGTTAACCCGAGCGCGCCCGAACGTCATCATGACGCTGTCGGATTCTCGCGAGGCTCGGATTCTATCGCGAGACTCGGATTCTATATAAGGAGCCGCGCGTCGCCGCCATTTTCACACGTGCATTGAGATTGATAGGGAGAGGACGTGGCTGGCGTCCTCTCCGTTTAGAATTAGAATAGATTAGAGAGACACTTGATTTACTAATTTTGGGGAGCATTAGGAGTACTCAGTAGTGTACAGTGCAGAGTTTTGCTGATAGTGACCAGTGACCACCACTTTTATTTATAATCCGTTCTCTGCCTGAAAAAAGCGATACACAGCACACAGTGACTCAGTCACATACCATATCTGTGTGCACTGCTCAGGCTCAGGCCAGTGTGCTGCATCATCTATTATCTATATATAATATTATATATATCTGTCAGACTGCTCAGCTCACACAGCTTATAATTGTGGGGGAGACTGGGGAGCACTACTGCAGTGCCAGTTATAGGTTATAGCAGGAGCCAGGAGTACATAATATATTATATAGTGAGTGACCACCAGACACTAGAGATGAGCGGGTTCGGTTTCTCTGAATCCGAACCCGCACGAACTTCATGTTTTTTTCACGGGTCCGAGCAGACTCGGATCCTCCCGCCTTGCTCGGTTAACCCGAGCGCGCCCGAACGTCATCATGACGCTGTCGGATTCTCGCGAGACTCGGATTCTATATAAGGAGCCGCGCGTCGCCGCCATTTTCACACGTGCATTGAGATTGATAGGGAGAGGACGTGGCTGGCGTCCTCTCCATTAGAAATTAGATTAGAAGAGAGAGAGAGATTGTGCAGAGTCAGACAGAGTTTACCACAGTGACCAGTGCAGTTGTTGTTAGTTAACTTTTATTTATTTTAATATAATATATCCGTTCTCTGCTATATCCGTTCTCTGCCTGAAAAAAAACGATACACAGCAGCAGCCAGTCACACAGTGTGACTCAGTCTGTGTGCACTCAGCTCAGCCCAGTGTGCTGCACATCAATGTATAAAAGGCAAAGCTTATAATAATTGTGGGGGAGACTGGGGAGCACTGCAGGTTGTTATAGCAGGAGCCCCCAGGAGTACATAATATTATATTAATTTAAAATTAAACAGTGCACACTTTTGCTGCAGGAGTGCCACTGCCAGTGTGACTAGTGGTGACCAGTGCCTGACCACCAGTATAGTAGTATATTGTTGTATGTATTGTATACTATCTCTTTATCAACCAGTCTATATTAGCAGCAGACACAGTACAGTGCGGTAGTTCACGGCTGTGGCTACCTCTGTGTCGGCAGTCGGAACTCGGCAGGCAGTCCGTCCATCCATAATTGTATTACAATATATACCACCTAACCGTGGTATTTTTTTTTCTTTCTTTATACCGTCGTCATAGTGTCATACTAGTTGTTACGAGTATACTACTATCTCTTTATCAACCAGTGTACAGTGCGGTAGTTCACGGCTGTGGCTACCTCTGTGTCGGCAGTCGGCAGGCAGTCCGTTAATCCATAATTGTATTATTATAATATATACCACCTAACCGTGGTTTTTTTTTCATTCTTTATACCGTCATAGTGTCATACTAGTTGTTACGAGTATACTACTATCTCTTTATCAACCAGTGTACAGTGCGGTAGTTCACGGCTGTGGCTACCTCTGTGTCGGCAGTCGGCAGGCAGTCCGTCCATCCATAATTGTATTATTATTATAATATATACCACCTAACCGTGGTTTTTTTTTCATTCTTTATACCGTCGTCATAGTGTCATACTAGTTGTTACGAGTATACTACTATCTCTTTATCAACCAGTGTACAGTGCGGTAGTTCACGGCTGTGGCTACCTCTGTGTCGGCAGTCGGCAGGCAGTCCGTCCATCCATAATTGTATTATTATTATAATATATACCACCTAACCGTGGTTTTTTTTTCATTCTTTATACCGTCGTCATAGTGTCATACTAGTTGTTACGAGTATACTACTATCTCTTTATCAACCAGTGTACAGTGCGGTAGTTCACGGCTGTGGCTACCTCTGTGTCGGCAGTCGGCAGGCAGTCCGTCCATCCATAATTGTATTATTATTATAATATATACCACCTAACCGTGGTTTTTTTTTCATTCTTTATACCGTCGTCATAGTGTCATACTAGTTGTTACGAGTATACTACTATCTCTTTATCAACCAGTGTACAGTGCGGTAGTTCACGGCTGTGGCTACCTCTGTGTCGGCAGTCGGCAGGCAGTCCGTCCATCCATAATTGTATTATTATTATAATATATACCACCTAACTGTGGTATTTTTTTTTCTTTCTTTATACCGTCGTCATAGTGTCATACTAGTTGTTACGAGTATACTACTATCTCTTTATCAACCAGTGTACAGTGCGGTAGTTCACGGCTGTGGCTACCTCTGTGTCGGCAGTCGGCAGGCAGTCCGTCCATCCATAATTGTATTATTATTATAATATATACCACCTAACCGTGGTTTTTTTTTCATTCTTTATACCGTCGTCATAGTGTCATACTAGTTGTTACGAGTATACTACTATCTCTTTATCAACCAGTGTACAGTGCGGTAGTTCACGGCTGTGGCTACCTCTGTGTCGGCAGTCGGCAGGCAGTCCGTCCATCCATAATTGTATTATTATTATAATATATACCACCTAACTGTGGTATTTTTTTTTCTTTCTTTATACCGTCGTCATAGTGTCATACTAGTTGTTACGAGTATACTACTATCTCTTTATCAACCAGTGTACAGTGCGGTAGTTCACGGCTGTGGCTACCTCTGTGTCGGCAGTCGGCAGGCAGTCCGTCCATCCATAATTGTATTATTATTATAATATATACCACCTAACCGTGGTTTTTTTTTCATTCTTTATACCGTCGTCATAGTGTCATACTAGTTGTTACGAGTATACTACTATCTCTTTATCAACCAGTGTACAGTGCGGTAGTTCACGGCTGTGGCTACCTCTGTGTCGGCAGTCGGCAGGCAGTCCGTCCATCCATAATTGTATTATTATTATAATATATACCACCTAACCGTGGTTTTTTTTTCATTCTTTATACCGTCGTCATAGTGTCATACTAGTTGTTACGAGTATACTACTATCTCTTTATCAACCAGTGTACAGTGCGGTAGTTCACGGCTGTGGCTACCTCTGTGTCGGCAGTCGGCAGGCAGTCCGTCCATCCATAATTGTATTATTATTATAATATATACCACCTAACCGTGGTTTTTTTATACCACCTAACCGTGGCAGTCCGTCCATAATTGTATACTAGTATCCAATCCATCCATCTCCATTGTTTACCTGAGGTGCCTTTTAGTTCTGCCTATAAAATATGGAGAACAAAAAAGTTGAGGTTCCAAAATTAGGGAAAGATCAAGATCCACTTCCACCTCGTGCTGAAGCTGCTGCCACTAGTCATGGCCGAGACGATGAAATGCCAGCAACGTCGTCTGCCAAGGCCGATGCCCAATGTCATAGTACAGAGCATGTCAAATCCAAAACACCAAATATCAGAAAAAAAAGGACTCCAAAACCTAAAATAAAATTGTCGGAGGAGAAGCGTAAACTTGCCAATATGCCATTTACCACACGGAGTGGCAAGGAACGGCTGAGGCCCTGGCCTATGTTCATGGCTAGTGGTTCAGCTTCACATGAGGATGGAAGCACTCAGCCTCTCGCTAGAAAACTGAAAAGACTCAAGCTGGCAAAAGCACCGCAAAGAACTGTGCGTTCTTTGAAATCCCAAATCCACAAGGAGAGTCCAATTGTGTCGTTTGCGATGCCTGACCTTCCCAACACTGGACGTGAAGAGCATGCGCCTTCCACTATTTGCATGCCCCCTGCAAGTGCTGGAAGGAGCACCCGCAGTCCAGTTCCTGATAGTCAGATTGAAGATGTCAGTGTTGAAGTACACCAGGATGAGGAGGATATGGGTGTTGCTGGCGCTGGGGAGGAAATTGACCAGGAGGATTCTGATGGTGAGGTGGTTTGTTTAAGTCAGGCACCCGGGGAGACACCTGTTGTCCGTGGGAGGAATATGGCCGTTGACATGCCAGGTGAAAATACCAAAAAAATCAGCTCTTCGGTGTGGAGGTATTTCACCAGAAATGCGGACAACAGGTGTCAAGCCGTGTGTTCCCTTTGTCAAGCTGTAATAAGTAGGGGTAAGGACGTTAACCACCTCGGAACATCCTCCCTTATACGTCACCTGCAGCGCATTCATAATAAGTCAGTGACAAGTTCAAAAACTTTGGGTGACAGCGGAAGCAGTCCACTGACCAGTAAATCCCTTCCTCTTGTAACCAAGCTCACGCAAACCACCCCACCAACTCCCTCAGTGTCAATTTCCTCCTTCCCCAGGAATGCCAATAGTCCTGCAGGCCATGTCACTGGCAAGTCTGACGAGTCCTCTCCTGCCTGGGATTCCTCCGATGCATCCTTGCGTGTAACGCCTACTGCTGCTGGCGCTGCTGTTGTTGCCGCTGGGAGTCGATGGTCATCCCAGAGGGGAAGTCGTAAGCCCACTTGTACTACTTCCAGTAAGCAATTGACTGTTCAACAGTCCTTTGCGAGGAAGATGAAATATCACAGCAGTCATCCTACTGCAAAGCGGATAACTGAGTCCTTGACAACTATGTTGGTGTTAGACGTGCGTCCGGTATCCGCCGTTAGTTCACAGGGAACTAGACAATTTATTGAGGCAGTGTGCCCCCGTTACCAAATACCATCTAGGTTCCACTTCTCTAGGCAGGCGATACCGAGAATGTACACGGACGTCAGAAAAAGACTCACCAGTGTCCTAAAAAATGCAGTTGTACCCAATGTCCACTTAACCACGGACATGTGGACAAGTGGAGCAGGGCAGGGTCAGGACTATATGACTGTGACAGCCCACTGGGTAGATGTATGGACTCCCGCCGCAAGAACAGCAGCGGCGGCACCAGTAGCAGCATCTCGCAAACGCCAACTCTTTCCTAGGCAGGCTACGCTTTGTATCACCGCTTTCCAGAATACGCACACAGCTGAAAACCTCTTACGGCAACTGAGGAAGATCATCGCGGAATGGCTTACCCCAATTGGACTCTCCTGTGGATTTGTGGCATCGGACAACGCCAGCAATATTGTGTGTGCATTAAATATGGGCAAATTCCAGCACGTCCCATGTTTTGCACATACCTTGAATTTGGTGGTGCAGAATTTTTTAAAAAACGACAGGGGCGTGCAAGAGATGCTGTCGGTGGCCAGAAAAATTGCGGGACACTTTCGGCGTACAGGCACCACGTACAGAAGACTGGAGCACCACCAAAAACTACTGAACCTGCCCTGCCATCATCTGAAGCAAGAAGTGGTAACGAGGTGGAATTCAACCCTCTATATGCTTCAGAGGTTGGAGGAGCAGCAAAAGGCCATTCAAGCCTATACAATTGAGCACGATATAGGAGATGGAATGCACCTGTCTCAAGTGCAGTGGAGAATGATTTCAACGTTGTGCAAGGTTCTGATGCCCTTTGAACTTGCCACACGTGAAGTCAGTTCAGACACTGCCAGCCTGAGTCAGGTCATTCCCCTCATCAGGCTTTTGCAGAAGAAGCTGGAGGCATTGAAGAAGGAGCTAACACGGAGCGATTCCGCTAGGCATGTGGGACTTGTGGATGCAGCCCTTAATTCGCTTAACAAGGATTCACGGGTGGTCAATCTGTTGAAATCAGAGCACTACATTTTGGCCACCGTGCTCGATCCTAGATTTAAAGCCTACCTTGGATCTCTCTTTCCGGCAGACACAGGTCTGCTGGGGTTGAAAGACCTGCTGGTGACAAAATTGTCAAGTCAAGCGGAACGCGACCTGTCAACATCTCCTCCTTCACATTCTCCCGCAACTGGGGGTGCGAGGAAAAGGCTCAGAATTCCGAGCCCACCCGCTGGCGGTGATGCAGGGCAGTCTGGAGCGACTGCTGATGCTGACATCTGGTCCGGACTGAAGGACCTGACAACGATTACGGACATGTCGTCTACTGTCACTGCATATGATTCTCTCAACATTGATAGAATGGTGGAGGATTATATGAGTGACCGCATCCAAGTAGGCACGTCACACAGTCCGTACTTATACTGGCAGGAAAAAGAGGCAATTTGGAGGCCCTTGCACAAACTGGCTTTATTCTACCTAAGTTGCCCTCCCACAAGTGTGTACTCCGAAAGAGTGTTTAGTGCCGCCGCTCACCTTGTCAGCAATCGGCGTACGAGGTTACATCCAGAAAATGTGGAGAAGATGATGTTCATTAAAATGAATTATAATCAATTCCTCCGCGGAGACATTGACCAGCAGCAATTGCCTCCACAAAGTACACAGGGAGCTGAGATGGTGGATTCCAGTGGGGACGAATTGATAATCTGTGAGGAGGGGGATGTACACGGTGATATATCGGAGGGTGAAGATGAGGTGGACATCTTGCCTCTGTAGAGCCAGTTTGTGCAAGGAGAGATTAATTGCTTCTTTTTTGGGGGGGGTCCAAACCAACCCGTCATATCAGTCACAGTCGTGTGGCAGACCCTGTCACTGAAATGATGGGTTGGTTAAAGTGTGCATGTCCTGTTTTGTTTATACAACATAAGGGTGGGTGGGAGGGCCCAAGGATAATTCCATCTTGCACCTCTTTTTTCTTTTCTTTTTCTTTGCATCATGTGCTGATTGGGGAGGGTTTTTTGGAAGGGACATCCTGCGTGACACTGCAGTGCCACTCCTAGATGGGCCCGGTGTTTGTGTCGGCCACTAGGGTCGCTAATCTTACTCACACAGCTACCTCATTGCGCCTCTTTTTTTCTTTGCGTCATGTGCTGTTTGGGGAGGGTTTTTTGGAAGGGACATCCTGCGTGACACTGCAGTGCCACTCCTAGATGTGCCCGGTGTTTGTGTCGGCCACTAGGGTCGCTAATCTTACTCACACAGTCAGCTACCTCATTGCGCCTCTTTTTTTCTTTGCGTCATGTGCTGTTTGGGGAGGGTTTTTTGGAAGGGACATCCTGCGTGACACTGCAGTGCCACTCCTAGATGGGCCCGGTGTTTGTGTCGGCCACTAGGGTCGCTTATCTTACTCACACAGCGACCTCGGTGCAAATTTTAGGACTAAAAATAATATTGTGAGGTGTGATGTGTTCAGAATAGGCTGAAAATGAGTGTAAATTATGTTTTTTGAGGTTAATAATACTTTGGGATCAAAATTACCCCCAAATTCTATGATTTAAGCTGTTTTTTAGGGTTTTTTGAAAAAAAACACCCGAATCCAAAACACACCCGAATCCGACAAAAAAAATTCGGTGAGGTTTTGCCAAAACGCGGTCGAACCCAAAACACGGCCGCGGAACCGAACCCAAAACCAAAACACAAAACCCGAAAAATTTCCGGCGCTCATCTCTACCAGACACACAGTGCAGTTTATTTAATATATCCGTTCTCTGCCTGAAAAAAGCGATACACACAGTGACTCAGTCAGTCACATACCATATCTGTGTGCACTGCTCAGGCTCAGGCCAGTGTGCTGCATCATCTATATATATATTATATATCTGTCTGACTGCTCAGCTCACACAGCTTATAATTGTGGGGGAGACTGGGGAGCACTACTGCAGTGCCAGTTATAGGTTATAGCAGGAGCCAGGAGTACATAATATTATATTAAAATTAAACAGTGCACACTTTTGCTGCAGGAGTGCCACTGCCAGTGTGACTAGTGACCAGTGACCTGACCACCAGTATATAATATTAGTAGTATACTATCTCTTTATCAACCAGTCTATATTAGCAGCAGACACAGTACAGTGCGGTAGTTCACGGCTGTGGCTACCTCTGTGTCGGCACTCGGCAGCCCGTCCATAATTGTATATACCACCTAACCGTGGTTTTTTTTTCTTTCTTTATACATACATACTAGTTACGAGTATACTATCTCTTTATCAACCAGTCTATATATTAGCAGCAGACACAGTACAGTGCGGTAGTTCACGGCTGTGGCTACCTCTGTGTCGGCACTCGGCAGCCCGTCCATAATTGTATATACCACCTAACCGTGGTTTTTTTTTCTTTCTTTATACATACATACTAGTTACGAGTATACTATCTCTTTATCAACCAGTCTATATATTAGCAGCAGACACAGTACAGTGCGGTAGTTCACGGCTGTGGCTACCTCTGTGTCGGCACTCGGCAGCCCGTCCATAATTGTATATACCACCTAACCGTGTTTTTTTTTTCTTTCTTTATACATACATACTAGTTACGAGTATACTATCTCTTTATCAACCAGTCTATATATTAGCAGCAGACACAGTACAGTGCGGTAGTTCGCGGCTGTGGCTACCTCTGGGTCGGCACTCGGCAGCCCGTCCATAATTGTATATACCACCTAACCGTGGTTTTTTTTTCTTTCTTTATACATACATACTAGTTACGAGTATACTATCTCTTTATCAACCAGTCTATATATTAGCAGCAGACACAGTACAGTGCGGTAGTTCACGGCTGTGGCTACCTCTGTGTCGGCACTCGGCAGCCCGTCCATAATTGTATATACCACCTAACCGTGTTTTTTTTTTCTTTCTTTATACATACATACTAGTTACGAGTATACTATCTCTTTATCAACCAGTCTATATATTAGCAGCAGACACAGTACAGTGCGGTAGTTCACGGCTGTGGCTACCTCTGTGTCGGCACTCGGCAGCCCGTCCATAATTGTATATACCACCTAACCGTGGTTTTTTTTTCTTTCTTTATACATACATACTAGTTACGAGTATACTATCTCTTTATCAACCAGTCTATATATTAGCAGCAGACACAGTACAGTGCGGTAGTTCACGGCTGTGGCTACCTCTGTGTCGGCACTCGGCAGCCCGTCCATAATTGTATATACCACCTAACCGTGGTTTTTTTTTCTTTCTTTATACATACATACTAGTTACGAGTATACTATCTCTTTATCAACCAGTCTATATATTAGCAGCAGACACAGTACAGTGCGGTAGTTCACGGCTGTGGCTACCTCTGTGTCGGCACTCGGCAGCCCGTCCATAATTGTATATACCACCTAACCGTGGTTTTTTTTTCTTTCTTTATACATACATACTAGTTACGAGTATACAATCTCTTTATCAACCAGTCTATATATTAGCAGCAGACACAGTACAGTGCGGTAGTTCACGGCTGTGGCTACCTCTGTGTCGGCACTCGGCAGCCCGTCCATAATTGTATATACCACCTAACCGTGGTTTTTTTTTCTTTCTTTATACATACATACTAGTTACGAGTATACTATCTCTTTATCAACCAGTCTATATATTAGCAGCAGACACAGTACAGTGCGGTAGTTCACGGCTGTGGCTACCTCTGTGTCGGCACTCGGCAGCCCGTCCATAATTGTATATACCACCTAACCGTGGTTTTTTTTTCTTTCTTTATACATACATACTAGTTACGAGTATACTATCTCTTTATCAACCAGTCTATATATTAGCAGCAGACACAGTACAGTGCGGTAGTTCACGGCTGTGGCTACCTCTGTGTTGGCACTCGGCAGCCCGTCCATAATTGTATATACCACCTAACCGTGGTTTTTTTTTCTTTCTTTATACATACATACTAGTTACGAGTATACTATCTCTTTATCAACCAGTCTATATATTAGCAGCAGACACAGTACAGTGCGGTAGTTCACGGCTGTGGCTACCTCTGTGTCGGCACTCGGCAGCCCGTCCATAATTGTATATACCACCTAACCGTGGTTTTTTTTTCCTTTCTTTATACATACATACTAGTTACGAGTATACTATCTCTTTATCAACCAGTCTATATATTAGCAGCAGACACAGTACAGTGCGGTAGTTCACGGCTGTGGCTACCTCTGTGTCGGCACTCGGCAGCCCGTCCATAATTGTATACTAGTATCCAATCCATCCATCTCCATTGTTTACCTGAGGTGCCTTTTAGTTGTGCCTATTAAAATATGGAGAACAAAAATGTTGAGGTTCCAAAATTAGGGAAAGATCAAGATCCACTTCCACCTCGTGCTGAAGCTGCTGCCACTAGTCATGGCCGAGACGATGAAATGCCAGCAACGTCGTCTGCCAAGGCCGATGCCCAATGGCATAGTACAGAGCATGTCAAAACCAAAACACCAAATATCAGTAAAAAAAGGACTCCAAAACCTAAAATAAAATTGTCGGAGGAGAAGCGTAAACTTGCCAATATGCCATTTACCACACGGAGTGGCAAGGAACGGCTGAGGCCCTGGCCTATGTTCATGGCTAGTGGTTCAGCTTCACATGAGGATGGAAGCACTCAGCCTCTCGCTAGAAAACTGAAAAGACTCAAGCTGGCAAAAGCACCGCAAAGAACTGTGCGTTCTTTGAAATCCCAAATCCACAAGGAGAGTCCAATTGTGTCGGTTGCGATGCCTGACCTTCCCAACACTGGACGTGAAGAGCATGCGCCTTCCACCATTTGCACGCCCCCTGCAAGTGCTGGAAGGAGCACCCGCAGTCCAGTTCCTGATAGTCAGATTGAAGATGTCAGTGTTGAAGTACACCAGGATGAGGAGGATATGGGTGTTGCTGGCGCTGGGGAGGAAATTGACCAGGAGGATACTGATGGTGAGGTGGTTTGTTTAAGTCAGGCACCCGGGGAGACACCTGTTGTCCGTGGGAGGAATATGGCCGTTGACATGCCAGGTGAAAATACCAAAAAAATCAGCTCTTCGGTGTGGAGGTATTTCACCAGAAATGCGGACAACAGGTGTCAAGCCGTGTGTTCCCTTTGTCAAGCTGTAATAAGTAGGGGTAAGGACGTTAACCACCTCGGAACATCCTCCCTTATACGTCACCTGCAGCGCATTCATAATAAGTCAGTGACAAGTTCAAAAACTTTGGGTGACAGCGGAAGCAGTCCACTGACCAGTAAATCCCTTCCTCTTGTAACCAAGCTCACGCAAACCACCCCACCAACTCCCTCAGTGTCAATTTCCTCCTTCCCCAGGAATGCCAATAGTCCTGCAGGCCATGTCACTGGCAATTCTGACGAGTCCTCTCCTGCCTGGGATTCCTCCGATGCATCCTTGCGTGTAACGCCTACTGCTGCTGGCGCTGCTGTTGTTGCCGCTGGGAGTCGATGGTCATCCCAGAGGGGAAGTCGTAAGCCCACTTGTACTACTTCCAGTAAGCAATTGACTGTTCAACAGTCCTTTGCGAGGAAGATGAAATATCACAGCAGTCATCCTACTGCAAAGCGGATAACTGAGTCCTTGACAACTATGTTGGTGTTAGACGTGCGTCCGGTATCCGCCGTTAGTTCACAGGGAACTAGACAATTTATTGAGGCAGTGTGCCCCCGTTACCAAATACCATCTAGGTTCCACTTCTCTAGGCAGGCGATACCGAGAATGTACACGGACGTCAGAAAAAGACTCACCAGTGTCCTAAAAAATGCAGTTGTACCCAATGTCCACTTAACCACGGACATGTGGACAAGTGGAGCAGGGCAGGGTCAGGACTATATGACTGTGACAGCCCACTGGGTAGATGTATGGACTCCCGCCGCAAGAACAGCAGCGGCGGCAGCATCTCGCAAACGCCAACTCTTTCCTAGGCAGGCTACGCTTTGTATCACCGCTTTCCAGAATACGCACACAGCTGAAAACCTCTTACGGCAACTGAGGAAGATCATCGCGGAATGGCTTACCCCAATTGGACTCTCCTGTGGATTTGTGGCATCGGACAACGCCAGCAATATTGTGTGTGCATTAAATATGGGCAAATTCCAGCACGTCCCATGTTTTGCACATACCTTGAATTTGGTGGTGCAGAATTTTTTTAAAAACGACAGGGGCGTGCAAGAGATGCTGTCGGTGGCCAGAAAAATTGCGGGACACTTTCGGCGTACAGGCACCACGTACAGAAGACTGGAGCACCACCAAAAACTACTGAACCTGCCCTGCCATCATCTGAAGCAAGAAGTGGTAACGAGGTGGAATTCAACCCTCTATATGCTTCAGAGGTTGGAGGAGCAGCAAAAGGCCATTCAAGCCTATACAATTGAGCACGATATAGGAGATGGAATGCACCTGTCTCAAGTGCAGTGGAGAATGATTTCAACGTTGTGCAAGGTTCTGATGCCCTTTGAACTTGCCACACGTGAAGTCAGTTCAGACACTGCCAACCTGAGTCAGGTCATTCCCCTCATCAGGCTTTTGCAGAAGAAGCTGGAGGCATTGAAGAAGGAGCTAAAAGGGAGCGATTCCGCTAGGCATGTGGGACTTGTGGATGCAGCCCTTAATTCGCTTAACAAGGATTCACGGGTGGTCAATCTGTTGAAATCAGAGCACTACATTTTGGCCACCGTGCTCGATCCTAGATTTAAAGCCTACCTTGGATCTCTCTTTCCGGCAGACACAGGTCTGCTGGGGTTGAAAGACCTGCTGGTGACAAATTGTCAAGTCAAGCGGAACGCGACCTGTCAACATCTCCTCCTTCACATTCTCCCGCAACTGGGGGTGCGAGGAAAAGGCTCAGAATTCCGAGCCCACCCGCTGGCGGTGATGCAGGGCAGTCTGGAGCGACTGCTGATGCTGACATCTGGTCCGGACTGAAGGACCTGACAACGATTACGGACATGTCGTCTACTGTCACTGCATATGATTCTCTCCCCATTGAAAGAATGGTGGAGGATTATATGAGTGACCGCATCCAAGTAGGCACGTCACACAGTCCATACTTATACTGGCAGGAAAAAGAGGCAATTTGGAGGCCCTTGCACAAACTGGCTTTATTCTACCTAAGTTGCCCTCCCACAAGTGTGTACTCCGAAAGAGTGTTTAGTGCCGCCGCTCACCTTGTCAGCAATCGGCGTACGAGGTTACATCCAGAAAATGTGGAGAAGATGATGTTCATTAAAATGAATTATAATCAATTCCTCCGCGGAGACATTGACCAGCAGCAATTGCCTCCACAAAGTACACAGGGAGCTGAGATGGTGGATTCCAGTGGGGACGAATTGATAATCTGTGAGGAGGGGGATGTACACGGTGATATATCGGAGGGTGAAGATGAGGTGGACATCTTGCCTCTGTAGAGCCAGTTTGTGCAAGGAGAGATTAATTGCTTCTTTTTTGGGGGGGGTCCAAACCAACCCGTCATATCAGTCACAGTCGTGTGGCAGACCCTGTCACTGAAATGATGGGTTGGTTAAAGTGTGCATGTCCTGTTTTGTTTATACAACATAAGGGTGGGTGGGAGGGCCCAAGGACAATTCCATCTTGCACCTCTTTTTTCTTTTCTTTTTCTTTGCATCATGTGCTGATTGGGGAGGGTTTTTTTGGAAGGGACATCCTGCGTGACACTGCAGTGCCACTCCTAGATGGGCCCGGTGTTTGTGTCGGCCACTAGGGTCGCTAATCTTACTCACACAGTCAGCTACCTCATTGCGCCTCTTTTTTTCTTTGCGTCATGTGCTGTTTGGGGAGGGTTTTTTGGAAGGGACATCCTGCGTGACACTGCAGTGCCACTCCTAGATGGGCCCGGTGTTTGTGTCGGCCACTAGGGTCGCTAATCTTACTCACACAGCTACCTCATTGCGCCTCTTTTTTTCTTTGCGTCATGTGCTGTTTGGGGAGGGTTTTTTGGAAGGGCCATCCTGCGTGACACTGCAGTGCCACTCCTAGATGGGCCCGGTGTTTGTGTTGGCCACTAGGGTCGCTAATCTTACTCACACAGCTACCTCATTGCGCCTCTTTTTTTCTTTGCGTCATGTGCTGTTTGGGGAGGGTTTTTTGGAAGGGACATCCTGCGTGACACTGCAGTGCCACTCCTAGATGGGCCCGGTGTTTGTGTCGGCCACTAGGGTCGCTTATCTTACTCACACAGCGACCTCGGTGCAAATTTTAGGACTAAAAATAATATTGTGAGGTGTGAGGTATTCAGAATAGACTGAAAATGAGTGTAAATTATGGTTTTTGAGGTTAATAATACTTTGGGATCAAAATGACCCCCAAATTCTATGATTTAAGCTGTTTTTTAGTGTTTTTTGAAAAAAACACCCGAATCCAAAACACACCCGAATCCGACAAAAAAAATTCGGTGAGGTTTTGCCAAAACGCGGTCGAACCCAAAACACGGCCGCGGAACCGAACCCAAAACCAAAACACAAAACCCGAAAAATTTCAGGCGCTCATCTCTAGCAATAACCCGATTTTTTGGTAACAATAACTATGTACCAGTATTGCAGACAATCCGCACTTGGGATGGGCGCCCAGCATCCACTACGGACTACGAGAAATAGAATTATCGGTAAGTAAATTCTTATTTTCTCTAACGTCCTAAGTGGATGCTGGGGACTCCGTAAGGACCATGGGGATTATACCAAAGCTCCCAAACGGGCGGGAGAGTGCGGATGACTCTGCAGCACCAAATGAGAGAACTCCAGGTCCTCCTCAGCCAGGGTATCAATTTTGTAGAATTTTACAAACGTATTTGCTCCTGACCAAGTAGCTGCTCGGCAAAGTTGTAAAGCCGAGACCCCTCGGGCAGCCGCCCAAGTTGAGCCCACCTTCCTTGTGGAGTAGGCATTTACAGATTTTTGGCTGTGGCAGGCCTGCCACCGAATGTGAAAGCTGAATTGTACTACAAATCCAACGAGCAATAGTCTGCTTAGAAGCAGGAGCACCCAGCTTGTTGGGTGCATACAGGATAAACAGCGAGTCAGTTTTCCTGACTCCAGCCATCCTGGAAACATATATTTTCATGGCCCTGACAACGTCTAGCAACTTGGAGTCCTCCAAGTCCCTAGTAGCCGCAGGCACCACAATAGGTTGGTTCAGGTGAAACGCTGAAACCACCTTAGGGAGAAACTGAGGACGAGTCCTCAATTCCGCCCTGTCCGAATGGAAAATCAGATAAGGGCTTTTACAGGATAAAGCCGCCAATTCTGACACGCGCCTGGCCCAGGCCAGGGCCAACAGCATGACCACTTTCCCTGTGAGATATTTTAACTCCACAGATTTAAGTGGTTCAAACCAATGTGACTTTTGGAACCCAAAAACTACATTGAGATCCCAAAGTGCCACTGGAGGCACAAAAGGAGGCTGTATATGCAGTACCCCTTTTACAAACGTCTGAACTTCAGGGACTGAAGCTAGTTCTTTTTGGAAGAAAATTGACAGGGCCGAAATTTGAACCTTAATGGACCCCAATTTCAGGCCCATAGACACTCCTGTTTGCAGGAAATGTAGGAATCGACCCAGTTGAATTTCCTCCGTCGGGCCTTACTGGCCTCGCACCACGCAACATATTTTCGCCAAATGCGGTGATAATGTTTTGCGGTTACATCCTTCCTGGCTTTGATCAGGATAGGGATGATTTTATCCGGAATGCCTTTTTTCCTTCAGGATCCGGCGTTCAACCGCCATGCCGTCAAACGCAGCCGCGGTAAGTCTTGGAACAGACAGGGTCCTTGCTGGAGCAGGTCCCTTCTTAGAGGTAGAGGCCACGGATCCTCCGTGAGCATCTCTTGAAGTTCCGGTTACCAAGTCCTTCTTGGCCAATCCGGAGCCACGAATATAGTGCTTACTCCTCTCCATCTTATCAATCTCAGTACCTTGGGTATGAGAGGCAGAGGAGGGAACACATACACTGACTGGTACACCCACGGTGTTACCAGAGCGTCTACAGCTATTGCCTGAGGGTCCCTTGACCTGGCGCAATACCTGTCGAGTTTTTCCCAACGGTTTATAATCATGTGTAAGACTTCTGGGTGAAGTCTCCACTCTCCCGGGTGGAGGTCGTGTCTGCTGAGGAAGTCTGCTTCCCAGTTGTCCACTCCCGGAATGAATACTGCTGACAGTGCTATCACATGATTTTCCGCCCAGCGAAGAATCCTTGCAGCTTCTGCCATTGCCCTCCTGCTTCTTGTGCCACCCTGTCTGTTTACGTGGGTGACTGCCGTGATGTTGTCCGACTGGATCAACACCGGCTGACCTTGAAGCAGAGGTCTTGCTAAGCTTAGAGCATTGTAAATGGCCCTTAGCTTCAGGATATTTATGTGAAGTGATGTCTCCAGGCTTGACCATAAGCCCTGGATATTCCTTCCCTGTGTGACTGCTCCCCAGCCTCGCAGGCTGGCATCCGTGGTCACCAGGACCCAGTCCTGAATGCCGAATCTGCGGCCCTCTAGAAGATGAGCACTCTGCAACCACCACAGGAGGGACACCCTTGTCCTTGGTGACAGGGTTATCCGCTGATGCATCTGAAGATGCGACCCGGACCAATTGTCCAGCAGGTCCCACTGGAAAGTTCTTGCGTGGAATCTGCCGAATGGGATTGCTTCGTAGGAAGCCACCATTTTACCCAGAACCCTTGTGCATTGATGCACTGAGACTTGGCTCGGTTTTAGGAGGTTCCTGACTAGCTCGGATAACTCCCTGGCTTTCTCCTCCGGGAGAAACACCTTTTTCTGGACTATGTCCAGGATCATCCCTAGGAACAGAAGACAAGTCGTCGGAACCAGCTGCGGTTTTGGAATATTGAGAATCCAATCGTGCTGCCGCAACACTACCTGAGATAGTGCTACACCGACCTCCAACTGTTCCCTGGATCTTACCCTTATCAGGGAATCGTCCAAGTAAAGGATAACTAAAATTCCCTTCCTTCGAAGGAATATCATCATTTCGGCCATTACCTTGGTAAAGACCCGGGGTGCCGTGGACCATCCATACGGCAGCGTCTGAACTGATAGTGACAGTTCTGTACCATAAACCTGAGGTACCCTTGATGAGAAGGGTAAATTTTGACATGAAGGTAAGCATCCTTGATGTCCCGAGACATCATGTAGTACCCTTCTTCCAGGTTCGCAATCACTGCTCTGAGTGACTCAATCTTGAATTTGAACCTCTGTATGTAAGTGTTCAAAGATTTTAGATTTAGAATCGGTCTCACCGAGCCGTCCGGCTTCGGTACCACAACAGTGTGGAATAATACCCCGTTCCCTGTTGCAGGAGGGGTACCTAGGATTATCACCTGCTGGGAATACAGCTTGTGAATGGCTTCCAAAACTGTCTCCCTGTCAGAAGGAGACATCGGTAAAGCCGACTTTAGGAAACGGCGAGGGGGAGACGTCTCGAATTCTAATTTGTACCCCTGAGATATCACCTGAAGGATCCAGGGGTCTACTTGCGAGTGAGCCCACTGCGCTCTGAAATTCATTGAGACGGGCCCCCCACCGTGCCTGATTCTGCTTGTAAAGCCCCAGCGTCATACTGAGGGCTTGGCAGAGGCGGGAGAGGGTTTCTGTTCCTGGGAACTGGCTGATTTCTGCAGCCTTTTTCCTCTCCCTCTGTCACGGGGCAGAAATGAGGAACCTTTTGCCCGCTTGTCCACAAAAAGACTGCGCCTGATAATACGGCGTCTTCTCATGTTGAGAGGCGACCTGGGGTACAAACGTGGATTTCCCAGCTGTTGCCGTGGCCACCAGGTCTGAAAGACCGACCCCAAATAACTCCTCCCTTTAATAAGGCAATACTTCCAAATGCCGTTTGGAATACGCCTCACCTGACCACTGACGTGTCCATAACCCTCTACTGGTAGAAATGGACAACGCACTTAGACTTGATGCCAGTCGGCAAATATTCCGCTGTGCATCACGCATATATAGAAATGCATCTTTTAATTGCTCTATAGGCAAAAAATATACTGTCCCTATCTAGGGTATCAATATTTTCAGTCAGGGAATCCGACCACGCCAACCCAGCACTGCACATCCAGGCTGAGGCGATTGCTGGTCGCAGTATAACACCAGTATGTGTGTAAATACATTTTAGGATACCCTCCTGCTTTCTATCAGCAGGATCCTTAAGGGCGGCCATCTCAGGAGAGGGTATAGCCCTTACAAGCGTGTGAGCGCTTTATCCACCCTAGGGGGTGTTTCCCAACGCACCCTAACCTCTGGCGGGAAAGAATATAATGCCAATAACATTTTAGAAATTATCAGTTGTTATCGGGGGAAAACCACGCATCATCACACACCTCATTTAATTTCTCAGATTCAGGAAAACTACAGGTAGTTTTTCCTCACCGAACATAATACCCCTTTTTTTTTTTTGGTGGTACTCGTATTATCAGAAATGTGTAAAACATTTTTCATTGCCTCAATCATGTAACGTGTGGCCCTACTGGAAGTCACATTTGTCTCTTCACCGTCGACACTGGAGTCAGTATCCGTGTCGGCGTCTATATCTGCCATCTGAGGTAACGGGCGCTTTAGAGCCCCTGACGGCCTATGAGACGTCTGGACAGGCACAAGCTGAGTAGCCGGCTGTCTCATGTCAACCACTGTCTTTTATACAGAGCTGACACTGTCACGTAATTCCTTCCAACAGTTCATCCACTCAGGTGTCGACCCCCTAGAGGGTGACATCACTATTACAGGCAATCTGCTCCGTCTCCACATCATTTTTCTCCTCATACATGTCGACACAAACGTACCGACATACAGCACACACACAGGGAATGCTCTGATAGAGGACAGGACCCCACTAGCCCTTTGGGGAGACAGAGGGAGAGTTTGCCAGCACACACCAGAGCGCTATATATATATACAGGGATAACCTTATATAAGTGTTTTTCCCCTTATAGCTGCTGTATCTTTAATACTGCGCGTAATTAGTGCCCCCCCCTCTCTTTTTTAACCCTTTCTGTAGTGTAGTGACTGCAGGGGAGAGACAGGGAGCTTCCCTCCAACGGAGCTGTGAGGGAAAATGGCGCCAGTGTGCTGAGGAGATAGGCTCCGCCCCCTTATCGGCGGCCTTATCTCCCGTTTTTTTATGTATTTTGGCAGGGGTTAAATGCATCCATATAGCCCAGGAGCTATATGTGATGCATTTTTTGCCATCCAAGGTGTTTTTTATTGCGTCTCAGGGCGCCCCCCCCAGCGCCCTGCACTTTCAGTGACCGGAGTGTGAAGTGTGCTGAGAGCAATGGCGCACAGCTGCAGTGCTGTGCGCTACCTTGTTGAAGACAGGACGTCTTCTGCCGCCGATTTTCCGGACCTCTTCTGCCTTCTGGCTCTGTAAGGGGGCCGGCGGCGCGGCTCTGGGACCCATCCAGGCTGGGCCTGTGATCGTCCCTCTGGAGCTAATGTCCAGTAGCCTAAGAAGCCCAATCCACTCTGCACGCAGGTGAGTTCGCTTCTTCTCCCCTTAGTCCCTCGATGCAGTGAGCCTGTTGCCAGCAGGTCTCACTGAAAATAAAAAACCTAAACTAAAACTTTCACTAAGAAGCTCAGGAGAGCCCCTAGTGTGCACCCTTCTCGTTCGGGCACAAAGATCTAACTGAGGCTTGGAGGAGGGTCATAGGGGGAGGAGCCAGTGCACACCAGATAATCCTAAAGCTTTCTTTAGATGTGCCCAGTCTCCTGCGGAGCAGCTATTCCCCATGGTCCTTACGGAGTCCCCAGCATCCACTTAGGACGTTAGAGAAATATAATATATAGCAGTACGGTACAGTAGTCCACTGCTTTACCTACCTCTGTGTCGTCAAGTATACTAGTTTCCATCCATACCTGTGGTGCATTTAAGTTTTGCGCAGTATATATAGTAGGAGGACAGTGCATAATTTTGCTGACCACCAGTATATAATATATAGCAGTACGGTACAGTAGGCCACTGCTCTACCTACCTCTGTGTCGTCAAGTATACTAGTATCCATCAATACCTGTGGTGCATTTAAGATTTGCACAGTATATATAGTAGGAGGACAGTGCATGATTTTGCTGACCACCAATATATAATATATAGCAGTACGGTACAGTAGGCCACTGCTCTACCTACCTCTGTGTCGTCAAGTATACTAGTATCCATCCATACCGGTGGTGCATTTAAGTTTTGCGCAGTATATATAGTAGGAGGACAGTGCATAATTTTGCTGACCACCAGTATATAATATATAGCAGTACGGTACAGTAGGCCACTGCTCTACCTACCTCTGTGTCGTCAAGTATACTAGTATCCATTCATACCTGTGGTGCATTTAAGTTTTGCGCAGTATATATAGCAGGAGGACAGTGCATAATTTTCTGACCACCAGTATATAATATATAGCAGTACGGTACAGTAGGCTACTGCTCTACCTACCTCTGTGTCATAAAGTATACTAGTATCCATCCATACCTGTGGTGCATTTAAGTTTTGCGCAGTATATATAGTAGGACAGTGCATCATTTTGCTGACCACCAGTATATAATATATAGCAGTACGGTACAGTAGGCCACTGCTCTACCTACCTCTGTGTCGTCAAGTATACTATCCATACATACCTGTGGTGCATATAAGTTTTGCGCAGTAAATATAGTAGGAGGACAGTGCATAATTTTGCTGACCACCAGTATATAATATATAGCAGTACGGTACAGTAGGCCACTGCTCTACCTACCTCTGTGTCGTCAAGTATACTAGTATCCATCCATACCTGTGGTGCATTTAAGTTTTGCACAGTATATACAGTAGGAGGACAGTGCATAATTTTGCTGACCACCAATATATAATATATAGAAGTACGGTACAGTAGGCCACTGCTCTACCTACCTCTGTGTCGTCAAGTATACTAGTATCCATCCATACCTGTGGAGCATTTAAGTTTTGCGCAGTATATATAGTAGGAGGACAGTGTATAATTTTGCTGACCACCAGTATATAATATATAGCAGTACAGTACAGTAGGCCACTGCTCTACCTACCTCTGTGTCGTCAAGTATACTATCCATCCATACCTGTGGTGCATTTAAGTTGTTGTGCGCAGTATATATAGTAGGAGGACAGTGCATGATTTTGCTGACCACCAGTATATAATATATAGCAGTACGGTACAGTAGGCCACTGCTCTACCTACCTCTGTGTCGTCAAGTATACTAGTATCCATCCATACCTGTGGTGCATTTAAGTTTTGCGCAGTATATATAGTAGGACAGTGCATAATTTTGCTGACCACCAGTATATAATATATAGCAGTACGGTACAGTAGGCCACTGCTCTACCTACCTCTGTGTCGTCAAGTATACTAGTATCCATCCATACCTGTGGTGCATTTAAGTTTTGCACAGTATATATAGTAGGAGGACAGTGCATAATTTTGCTGACCACCAGTATATAATATATAGAAGTACGGTACAGTAGGCCACTGCTCTGCCTACCTCTGTGACGTCAAGTATACTAGTATCCATCCATACCTGTGGTGCATTTAAGTTTTGCGCAGTTTATATAGTAGGAGGACAGTGTATAATTTTGCTGACCACCAGTATATAATATATAGCAGTACGGTACAGTAGGCCACTGCTCTACCTACCTCTGTGTCGTCAAGTATACTATCCATCCATACCTGTGGTGCATATAAGTTTTGCGCAGTATATATAGTAAGAGGACAGTGCATAATTTTGCTGACCACCAGTATATAATATATAGCAGTACGGTACAGTAGGCCACTGCTCTACCTACCTCTGTGTCGTCAAGTATACTAGTATCCATCCATACCTGTGGTGCATTTAAGTTTTGCACAGTATATACAGTAGGAGGACAGTGCATAATTTTGCTAGTGATGTGCACCGGCAATTTTTCGGGTTTTGTGTTTTGGTTTTGGGTTCGGTTCCGCGGCCGTGTTTTGGGTTCGAACGCGTCTTGGCAAAACCTCACCGAATTTTTTTTGTCGGATTCGGGTGTGTTTTGGATTCGGGTGTTTTTTTCAAAAAACCCTAAAAAACAGCTTAAATCATAGAATTTGGGGGTCATTTTGATCCCATAGTATTATTAACCTCAATAACCATAATTTCCACTCATTTTCAGTCTATTCTGAACACCTCACACCTCACAATATTATTTTTAGTCCTAAAATTTGCACCGAGGTCGCTGGATGGCTAAGCTAAGCGACACAAGTGGGCGACACAAACACCTGGCCCATCTAGGAGTGGCACTGCAGTGTCAGACAGGATGGCCCTTCAAAAAAATACTCCCCAAACAGCACATGACGCAAAGAAAAAAAGAGGCGCAATGAGGTAGCTGTGTGACTAAGCTCAGCGACCCAAGTGGCCGACACAAACACCTGGCCCATGTAGGAGTGGCACTGCAGTGTCAGACAGGATGGCCCTTCAAAAAAATACTCCCCAAACAGCACATGACGCAAAGAAAAAAAGAGGCGCAATGAGGTAGCTGTGTGACTAAGCTAAGCGACCCTAGTGGCCGACAAAAACACCTGGCCCATCTAGGAGTGGTACTGCAGTGTCACGCAGGATGGCCATTCCAAAAAATACTCCCCTCCCCAAACAGCACATGACGCAAAGAAAAAAAGAGGCGCAATGAGGTAGCTGTGTGACTAAGCTAAGCGACCCTAGTGGCCGACACAAACACCTGGCCCATCTAGGAGTGGCACTGCAGTGTCACGCAGGATGGCCCTTCAAAAAAATACTCCCCAAACAGCACATGACGCAAAGAAAAAAAGAGGCGCAATGAGGTAGCTGTGTGAGTAAGCTAAGCGACCCTAGTGGCCGACACAAACACCTGGGCCATCTAGGAGTGGCACTGCAGTGTCACGCAGGATGGCCCTTCCAAAAAACACTCCCCAAACAGCACATGACGCAAAGAAAAATTAAAGAAAAAAGAGGTGCAAGATGGAATTGTCCTTGGGCCCTCCAACCCACCCTTATGTTGTATAAACAGGACATGCACACTTTAACCAACCCATCATTTCAGTGACAGGGTCTGCCACACGACTGTGACTGAAATGACGGGTTGGTTTGGACCCCCACCAAAAAAGAAGCAATTAATCTCTCCTTGCACAAACTGGCTCTACAGAGGCAAGATGTCCACCTCATCATCATCCTCCGATATATCACCGTGTACATCCCCCTCCTCACAGATGATCAATTCGTCCCCACTGGAATCCACCATCTCAGCTCCCTGTGTACTTTGTGGAGGCAATTGCTGCTGGTCAATGTCTCCACGGAGGAATTGATTATAATTTATTTTAATGAACATCATCTTCTCCACATTTTCTGGAAGTAACCTCGTACGCCGATTGCTGACAACACTGGTTGGTTTGGGCCCCCACCAAAAAAGAAGCAATCAATCTCTCCTTGCACAAACTGGCTCTACAGAGGCAAGATGTCCACCTCATCATCATCGTCCGATTCATCACCCCTTTCACTGTGTACAGCCCCCTCCACACAGATTATTAATTCGTCCCCACTGGAATCCACCATCTCAGGTCCCCATGTACTTTCTGGAGGCAATTGCTGCTGGTGAATGTCTCCGCGGAGGAATTGATTATAATTCATTTTAATGAACATCATCTTCTCCACATTTTCTGGAAGTAACCTCGTACGCCTATTGCTGACAAGGTGAGCGGCGGCACTAAACACTCTTTCGGAGTACACACTGGAGGGAGGGCAACTTAGGTAGAATAAAGCCAATTTGTGCAAGGGCCTCCAAATTGCCTCTTTTTCCTGCCAGTATACGTACGGACTGTCTGACGTGCCTACTTGGATGCGGTCACTCATATAATCCTCCACCATTCTTTCAATGGTGAGAGAATCATATGCAGTGACAGTAGACGACATGTCCGTAATCGTTGTCAGGTCCTTCAGTCCGGACCAGATGTCAGCATCAGCAGTCGCTCCAGACTGCCCTGCATCACCGCCAGCGGGTGGGCTCGGAATTCTGAGCCTTTTCCTCGCACCCCCAGTTGCGGGAGAATGTGAAGGAGGAGATGTTGACAGGTCGCGTTCCGCTTGACTTGACAATTTTCTCACCAGCAGGTCTTTCAACCCCAGCAGACTTGTGTCTGCCGGAAAGAGAGATCCAAGGTAGGCTTTAAATCTAGGATCGAGCACGGTGGCCAAAATGTAGTGCTCTGATTTCAACAGATTGACCACCCGTGAATCCTTGTTAAGCGAATTAAGGGCTCCATCCACAAGTCCCACATGCCTAGCGGAATCGCTCCGTGTTAGCTCCTCCTTCAATGTCTCCAGCTTCTTCTGCAAAAGCCTGATGAGGGGAATGACCTGACTCAGGCTGGCAGTGTCTGAACTGACTTCACATGTGGCAAGTTCAAAAGGTTGCAGAACCTTGCACAACGTTGAAATCATTCTCCACTGCGCTTGAGACAGGTGCATTCCACCTCCTTTGCCTATATCGTGGGCAGATGTATAGGCTTGAATGGCCTTTTGCTGCTCCTCCATCCTCTGAAGCATATAGAGGGTTGAATTCCACCTCGTTACCACCTCTTGCTTCAGATGATGGCAGGGCAGGTTCAGGCGTTTTTGGTGGTGCTCCAGTCTTCTGTACGCGGTGCCTGTACGCCGAAAGTGGCCCGCAATTCTTCTGGCCACCGACAGCATCTCTTGCACGCCCCTGTCGTTTTTTAAATAATTCTGCACCACCAAATTCAAGGTATGTGCAAAACATGGGACGTGCTGGAATTTGCCCAGATGTAATGCACGCACAATATTGCTGGCGTTGTCCGATGCCACAAATCCCCCGGAGAGTCCAATTGGGGTAAGCCATTCTGCGATGATCTTCCTCAGTTGCCGTAAGAGGTTTTCAGCTGTGTGCGTATTCTGGAAAGCGGTGATACAAAGCGTAGCCTGCCTAGGAACGAGTTGGCGTTTGCGAGATGCTGCTACTGGTGCCGCCGCTGCTTTTCTTGCAGCGGGAGGCAATACATCTACCCAGTGGGCTGTCACAGTCATGTAGTCCTGAGTCTGCCCTGCTCCACTTGTCCACATGTCCGTGGTTAAGTGGACATTGGGTACAACTACATTTTTTAGGACACTGGTGACTCTTTTTCTGAGGTCTGTGTACATTCTCTGTATCGCCTGCCTAGAGAAATGGAACCTAGATGGTATTTGGTACCGGGGACACAGTACCTCAATCAAGTCTATAGTTGGCTCTGAAGTAACGATGGATACCGGAACCACGTTACTCACCGCCCAGGCTGCCAAGGCCTCAGTTATCCGCTTTGCAGCAGGATGACTGCTGTGATATTTCATCTTCCTCGCAAAGGACTGTTGGACAGTCAATTGCTTACTGGAAGTAGTACAAGTGGTCTTCCGACTTCCCCTCTGGAATGCCGATCGACTCCCAGCAGCAACAACAGCAGCGCCAGCAGCAGTAGGTGTTACACTCAAGGATGCATCGGAGGAATCCCAGGCAGGAGAGGACTCGTCAGACTTGCCAGTGACATGGCCTGCAGGACTATTGGCTTTCCTGGGTAAGGAGGAAATTGACACTGAGGGAGTTGGTGGTCTGGTTTGCGGGAGCTTGGTTACAAGAGGAAGGGATTTACTGGTCAGTGGACTGCTTCCGCTGTCGCCCAAAGTTTTTGAACTTGTCACTGACTTATGATGAATGCGCTGCAGGTGACGTATAAGGGAGGATGTTCCGAGGAGGTTAACGTCCTTACCCCTACTTATTACAGCTTGACAAAGGCAACACACGGCTTGACACCTGTTGTCCGCATTTGTGTTGAAATAATTCCACACCGAAGAGCTGATTTTTTTTGTATTTTGACCAGGCATTTCAATGGCCATATTCGTCCCACGGACAACAGGTGTCTCCCCGGGTGCCACCTCACCATCAGAATCCTCCTTGTCAATTTCCTCCCCAGCGCCAGCAACACCCATATCCTCATCCTGGTGTACTTCAACACTGACATCTTCAATTTGACTATCAGGAACTGGACTGCGGGTACTCCTTCCAGCACTTGTAGGGGTCGTGCAAATGGTGGAAGGCGCAAGCTCTTCCCGTCCAGTGTTGGGTAGGTCAGGCATCGCAACCGACACAATTGGACTCTCCTTGGGGATTTGTGATTTCGAAGAACGCACAGTTCTTTGCTGTGCTTTTGCCACCTTAAGTCTTTTCTTTTTTCTAGCGAGAGGATGAGTGCTTCCATCCTCATGTGAAGCTGAACCACTAGCCATGAACATAGGCCAGGGCCTCAGCTGTTCTTTGCCACTCCGTGTCGTAAATGGCATATTGGCAAGTTTACGCTTCTCCTCAGACGCTTTTAATTTTGATTTTTGGGTCATTTTTTTACTGATCTTTTGTGTTTTGGATTTTACATGCTCTGTACTATGACATTGAGCATCGGCCTTGGCAGACGACGTTGATGGCATTTCATCGTCTCGGCCATGACTAGTGGCAGCAGCTTCAGCACGAGGTGGAAGTGGATCTTGATCTTTCCCTATTTTTTTAACCTCCACATTTTTTTTCTCCATATTTTAATGCGCACAACTAAAAGCCACCACAGGTATACAATGTAGATGGATGGATAGTATAGTATTATATTACTTATGGAGGACGAGTGACGACACAGAGGTAGGTACAGCCGTGGCCTACCGTACTGCTATATATATATAATATACTGTATAATATAATAACGGACCTGGTGGACACTGTCAGCAGACTGCTAAACTAGTATGAAGAAAAAAAAAGCCACCACAGGTATACAATGTAGATGGATGGATAGTATAGTATTATATTACTTATGGACGACGACTGACGACACAGAGGTAGGTACAGCCTTGGCCTACCGTACTGCTATATATATATATATATATATATAATATACTGTATAATAATAACGGACCTGGTGGACACTGTCAGCAGACTGCTAAACCAGTATGAAGAAAAAAAAAGCCACCACAGCTATACAATGTAGATGGATGGATAGTATAGTATTATATTACTTATGGACGACGAGTGACGACACAGAGGTAGGTACAGCCGTGGCCTACCGTACTGCTATATATATATAATATACTGTATAATATAATAACGGACCTGGTGGACACTGTCAGCAGACTGTTAAACTAGTATGAAGAAAAAAAAAGCCACCACAGGTATACAATGTAGATGGATGGATAGTATAGTATTATATTACTTATGGAGGACGAGTGATGACACAGAGGTAGGTACAGCCGTGGCCTACCGTACTGCTATATATATATATATATATATAATATACTGTATAATAATAACGGACCTGGTGGACACTGTCAGCAGACTGCTAAACTAGTATGAAGAAAAAAAAGCCACCACAGGTATACAATGTAGATGGATGGATAGTATAGTATTATATTACTTATGGACGACGACTGACGACACAGAGGTAGGTACAGCCGTGGCCTACCGTACTGCTATATATATATAATATACTGTATAATATAATAACGGACCTGGTGGACACTGTCAGCAGACTGCTAAACTAGTATGAAGAAAAAAAAGCCACCACAGGTATACAATGTAGATGGATGGATAGTATAGTATTATATTACTTATGGAGGACGAGTGACGACACAGAGGTAGGTACAGCCGTGGCCTACCGTACTGCTATATATATATATAATATACTGTATAATAATAACGGACCTGGTGGACACTGTCAGCAGACTGCTAAACTAGTATGAAGAAAAAAAAAGCCACCACAGGTATACAATGTAGATGGAAGGATAGTATAGTATTATATTACTTATGGACGACGAGTGACGACACAGAGGTAGGTACAGCCGTGGCCTACCGTACTGCTATATATATATAATATACTGTATAATATAATAACGGACCTGGTGGACACTGTCAGCAGACTGCTAAACTAGTATGAAGAAAAAAAAAGCCACCACAGGTATACAATGTAGATGGATGGATAGTATAGTATTATATTACTTATGGAGGACGAGTGATGACACAGAGGTAGGTACAGCCGTAGCCTACCGTACTGCTATATATATATATAATATACTGTATAATAATAATGGACCTGGTGGACACTGTCAGCAGATTGCTAAACTAGTATGAAGAAAAAAAAAGCCACCACAGGTATACAATGTAGATGGATGGATAGTATAGTATTATATTACTTATGGACGACGAATGACGACACAGAGGTAGGTACAGCCGTGGCCTACCGTACTGCTATATATATATAATATACTGTATAATATAATAACGGACCTGGTGGACACTGTCAGCAGACTGCTAAACTAGTATGAAGAAAAAAAAAGCCACCACAGGTATACAATGTAGATGGATGGATAGTATAGTATTATATTACTTATGGACGACGAGTGACGACACAGAGGTAGGTACAGCCGTGGCCTACCGTACTGCTATATATATATAATATACTGTATAATATAATAACGGACCTGGTGGACACTGTCAGCAGACTGCTAAACTAGTATGAAGAAAAAAAAAAGCCACCACAGGTATACAATGTAGATGGATGGATAGTATAGTATTATATTACTTATAGAGGACGAGTGACGACACAGAGGTAGGTACAGCCGTGGCCTACCGTACTGCTATATATATATATAATATACTGTATAATAATAACGGACCTGGTGGACACTGTCAGCAGACTGCTAAACTAGTATGAAGAAAAAAAAAGCCACCACAGGTATACAATGTAGATGGATGGATAGTATAGTATTATATTACTTATGGAGGACGAGTGACGACACAGAGGTAGGTACAGCCGTAGCCTACCGTACTGCTATATATATATAATATACTGTATAATATAATAACGGACCTGGTGGACACTGTCAGCAGACTGCTAATCTAGTATGAAGAAAAAAAAAGCCACCACAGGTATACAATGTAGATGGATGGATAGTATAGTATTATATTACTTATGGAGGACGAGTGACGACACAGAGGTAGGTACAGCCGTGGCCTACCGTACTGCTATATATATATAATATACTGTATAATAATAACGGACCTGGTGGACACTGTCAGCAGACTGTAAAAAATAGTATGAAGAAAAAAAAAGCCACCACAGGTATACAATGTAGATGGATGGATAGTATAGTATTATATTACTTATGGACGACGACTGACGACACAGAGGTAGGTACAGCCGTGGCCTACCGTACTGCTATATATATATAATATACTGTATAATATAATAACGGACCTGGTGGACACTGTCAGCAGACTGCTAAACTAGTATGAAGAAAAAAAAAGCCACCACAGGTATACAATGTAGATGGATGGATAGTATAGTATTATATTACTTATGGAGGACGAGTGACGACACAGAGGTAGGTACAGCCATGGCCTACCGTACTGCTATATATATATATAATATACTGTATAATAATAACGGACCTGGTGGACACTGTCAGCAGACTGCTAAACTAGTATGAAGAAAAAAAAAGCCACCACAGGTATACAATGTAGATGGATGTATAGTATAGTATTATATTACTTATGGAGGACGAGTGACGACACAGAGGTAGGTACAGCCGTGGCCTACCGTACTGCTCTATATATATGTATATATAATATACTGTATAATAATAACGGACCTGGTGGACACTGTCAGCAGACTGCTAAACTAGTATGAAGAAAAAAAAAGCCACCACAGGAGTGTTTTTCAGGCAGACAAACGTATACTGGACTGGTGGTCACTGTCAGCAAAACTGTGCACTGTACTCCTGCTATAACTGCTCCCCAGTCCCCACAATTAGGCAGTGTGAGCAGTGCACTCAGCACAGATATATCATGCAGCAGTGCAGCACACTGAGCACAGATATGGTGGAGCGTTTTTTTCAGGCAGAGAAACAACGGATTAAACTCACTGGTGGTATTATAATCAAAACCCTGCACTGTACTCCCTAACAGCTGCTCCCCGTCCCCAATCCTCCCCACAATTCTAGCTAAGTCACTCTTTTCTACTATAACGGAGAGGACGCCAGCCATGTCCTCTCCCTATCAATCTCAATGCACGTGTGAAAATGGCGGCGACGCGCGGCTGCTTATATAGAATCCGAATCTCGCGAGAATCCGACAGCGGGATGATGACGTTCGGGCGCGCTCGAGTTAGCCGAGCCATACGGGAGAATCCGAGTATGGCTCGGACCCGTGTAAAAAGGCTGAAGTTCGGGGGGTTCGGTTTCCGAGAAACCGAACCCGCTCATCACTAAATTTTGCTGACCACCAGTATATAATATATAGAAGTACAGTACAGTAGGCCACTGCTCTACCTACCTCTGTGTCATCAAGTATACTAGTATCCATCCATACCTGTGGAGCATTTAAGTTTTGCGCAGTATATATAGTAGGAGGACAGTGTATAATTTTGCTGACCACCAGTATATAATATATAGCAGTACAGTACAGTAGGCCACTGCTCTACCTACCTCTGTGTCGTCAAGTATACTATCCATCCATACCTGTGGTGCATTTAAGTTGTTGTGCGCAGTATATATAGTAGGAGGACAGTGCATAATTTTGCTGACCACCAGTATATAATATATAGCAGTACGGTAAAGTAGGCCATTGCTATTGATATATTACTGGCATATAATTCCACACATTAAAAAATGGAGAACAAAAATGTGGAGGGTAAAATAGGAAAGATCAAGGCCGATGCCCAATGTCATAGTAGAGAGCATGTAAAATCCAAAAAACAAAAGTTCAGTAAAATGACCCAAAAATTAAAATTAAAAGTGTCTGATGAGAAGTGTAAACTTGCCAATATGCTGCCATTTATGACACGGAGTGGCAAGGAACGGCTAAGGCCCTGGCTATGTTCATGGCTAGTGGCTCAGATTCACATGAGGATGGAAGCACTCATCCTCTCGCTAGAAAAATGAAAACACTTAAGCTGGCAAAAGCACAGCAAAGAACTGTGCGTTCTTCTAAATCACAAATCCCCAAGGAGAGTCCAATTGTGTCGGTTGCGATGCCTGACCTTCCCAACACTGGACTGGAAGAGGTGGCGCCTTCCACCATTTGCACGCCCCCTGCAAGTGCTGGAAGGAGCACCCGCAGTCCAGTTCCTGATAGTCAAATTGAAGATGTCACTGTTGAAGTACACCAGGATGAGGATATGGGTGTTACTGGCGCTGAGGAAATTGACAAGGAGGATTTTGGTGGTGAGGTGGTCTGTTTAAGTCAGGCACCCGGGGAGACACCTGTTGTCCGTGGGACGAATACGGCCATTGACATGCCTGGTCAAATTACAAAAAAAATCACCTCTTCGGTGTGGAATTATTTTAACAGAAATGCGGGCAACAGGTGTCAAGCCGTGTGTCGCCTTTGTCAAGCTGTAATAAGTAGGGGTAAGGATGTTAACCACCTCGGAACATCCTCCCTAATAAGTCACCTGGAGCGCATTCATCAGAAGTCATTGACAAGTTCAAAAACTTTGGGTGACAGCGGAAGCAGTCCACTGAGAACTAAATCCCTTCCTCTTGTAACCAAGCTCCTGCAAACCACACCACCAACTCCCTCAGTGTCAATTTCCTCCTTAGACAGGAAAGCCAATAGTCCTGCAGGCCATGTCACTGTTAAGTCTGACGAGTCCTCTCCTGCCTGGGATTCCTCCGATGCATCCTTGAGTGTAACGCCTACTGCTGCTGGCGCTGCTGCTGTTGCTGCTGGGAGTCGATCGTCATCCCAGAGGGGAAGTCGGAAGACCACTTGTACTACTTTCAGTAAGCAATTGACTGTCCAACAGTCCTTTGCGAAGAAGATGAAATATCACAGCAGTCATCCTGCTGCAAAGCGGATAACTCAGGCCATGGCAGCCTGGGTGGTGTTAAACAAGTTTCCAGTATCCACCGTTAATTCACAGGAAACTAGAGAATTGCTTGAGGTACTGTGTCCCCAGTACCAAATACCATCTAGGTTCCATTTCTCTAGGCAGGCGATACCGAGAATGTACATAGACGTCAGAAAAAGAGTCACCAGTGTCCTAAAAAATGCAGTTGTACCCAATGTCCACTTAACCACGGACATGTGGACAAGTGGAGCAGGGCAGACTCAGGACTATATGACTGTGACAGCCCACTGGGTAGATGTATTGCCTCCCGCAGCAAGAACAGCAGCGGCGGCACCAGTAGCAGCATCTCGCAAACGCCAACTCGTTCCTAGGCAGGCTACACTTTGTATCACCGCTTTCAAGAAGAGGCACACAGCTGACAACCTCTTACGGAAACTGAGGAACAATCATCGCAGAATGGCTTACCCCAATTGGACTCTCCTGGGGATTTGTGACATCGGACAACGCCAGCAATATTGTGCGTGCATTACATCTGGGCAAATTCCAGCACATCCCATGTTTTGCACATACATTGAATTTGGTGGTGCAGAATTATTTAAAAAACGACAGGGGCGTGCAAAAGATGCTGTCGGTGGCCCGAAGAATTGCGGGCCACTTTCGGCATTCAGCCACCGCGTACCGAAGACTGGAGCACCACCAAACATTCCTGAACCTGCCCTGCCATCATCTGAAGCAAGAGGTGGTAACGAGGTGGAATTCAACCCTCTATATGCTTCAGAGAATGGAGGAGCAGCAAAAGGCCATTCAAGCCTATATATCTGCCCACGATATAGGCAAAGGAGGGGGAATGCACCTGACTCAAGCGCAGTGGAGAATGATTTCAACGTTGTGCAAGGTTCTGCAACCCTTTGAACTTGCCACACGTGAAGTCAGTTCAGACACTGCCAGCCTGAGTCAGGTCATTCCCCTCATCAGGCTTTTGCAGAAGAAGCTGGAGACATTGAAGGAGGAGCTAAAACAGAGCGATTCCGCTAGGCATGTGGGACTTGTGGATAAAGCCCTTAATTTTCTTAACCAGGATTCATGGGTGGTCAATCTGTTGAAATCAGAGCACTACATTTTGGCCACCGTGCTCGATCCTAGATTTAAAACGTACGTTGTATCTCTCTTTCCGGCAGACACAAGTCGGCAAAGGTTCAAAGACCTGCTGGTGAGAAAATTGTCAAGTCAAGCGGAACGTGACCCGTCAACAGCTCCTCTTTCACATTCTCCCGCAACTGGGGCTGCGAGGAAAAGGCTAAGAATTCCGAGCCCAACCGCTGGCGGTGATGCAGGGCAGTCTGGAGCGAGTGCTGACATCTGGTCCGGACTGAAGGACCTGCCAACGATTACTGACATGTCGTCTACTGTCACTGCATATGATTCTGTCACCATTGAAAGAATGGTGGAGGATTATATGAGTGACCGCATCCAAGTAGGCACGTCAGACAGTCCGTACGTATACTGGCAGGAAAAAGAGGCAATTTGGAGGCCCTGGCTTTATTTTACCTAAGTTACCCCCCTCCAGTGTGTACTCCGAAAGAGTGTTTAGTGCAGCCGGTCACCTTGTCAGCAATCGGCGTACGAGGTTACTTCCAGAAAATGTGGAGAAGATGATGTTCATCAAAATGAATTATAATCAATTCCTCCGTGGAGACATTCAGGCATCACAGGCTGAGATCGTTCCAAGAGACAAAGGCTCCCGCTGCATCCAGGAAACTATGACCAGCAGGGAGAGGGAGGCAGGAACAGAATATAAAGGAGGCATAAACCACTAGGCTGCGAGGCACAGCCAAGCCTCCCTAAATTACAAACTGTGTGCAGCTGCCCCACAGCACGTTCACAGGATCAGCACAAAATCCCCTTCCGCCGGTGTCCCTGGTTGCTAGGGAGCCTGCGGCCGGAAAACTACAAGCGTCCCCGGGCACCAAGGAAGCGGCGGCCGGGGAGCTGAAGTTGCAAGCATCTGGTCACTTAGCAATGACCAGAAGCTGCAGGAGTCGCTGTCCTTTCCCCTGAATGAGACTGACCCCAAATTTAGTAAGCTTCGAAAAGTCATTCTTGTAAAACTTGTGAGGTGTGTATACGTGACAAATTATAGACTACATTTATGTAAACACTGGCAGAGTACAGGAGCAAATCAGCGCAGAGATGCATGGATCAGTCCAGCACAGTCTCCCCGGATCAAACCTTCTGCTGGGAGATCACTCTTACCGGGAAGAGTTATATGATAAATGGGACACAACACACATGAATGGCTCAAAGACCCAAATGAGCAAATTCTTAACTACATACATTTGCCAACACTGCACACCCTGCACCCATTATTTGTAATTTTTACCCTCCGAAGTCCCACGGCGAAGCAGCAGCACTGCAGAAATCACTGAGAAAATGGTGTGGTGCCATTTTCCCAGTGTTTTGGGCATGCGCAGTAGGAAAATCACTGGGGAAAATGCTGCTGCTCCATTTTCCCGGAGATCTGCGCATGCGCTCTAGACTCTGGGACAGCACTAGGGTCCCCTAGGGACCCTAGTGCCTAGAGTCACAGCGCTGCCACCAGATAGAGAGGGTGGGGGCTGACAGAGCCTGCACATGGGCCTCCTCCTCTCTAGATACGTCCCTGGTTCTGTGCATATGAGGAAGGCGGTCAAACCTCTGAAAACTGTGTTTTCAGAGGCTTGCCTGCATTTTTTATTTTTGCTCCATCCCGTCCTGAGTCTTATGCAGTACAGGACATTTCAGGTACTTATCTGAGGCATGAGACTAAACCTAATAAATAATGAGTTTTTACTCTGATATTGAATCAATTTCTGATCAATGCAGATTATATTCTGAAAAACAATCAGGATTCTAATAATACAGTATATGTCACAGGCAGAATCATCCCTTTCCATTTGTATGTATTTTCTGTTTGCTTTGTTATTGATTTAATTCACTATCTCTATTAGGAATTGTATGATGGATAACGTGAACATAAGGAAAAATACATAGCCCCAGCACACTGCAATATATGCAGCTGAGATCTCTGGATTTCTGTTATTAAGTAGTATTCAAACCTCATTGCTGATTCTATTCAGTGTGCTGGAGGAATATTTTTCCCTTTTATCTTATCAGGAATATCCCCTCCCTTTCATGCATCTGAGAAGTGTTAAATTGATTGAGCAGCTGCCATGTTATATTGATGAAGTATAACGTGCTAATGCATATTACACCTCACAAGTACCTCCTAAATAGATACATTTTATAATAACTCTGAGATAAAGTGATACAGTGTTTTATATGTGGTATATTCTGTGTTTTTATCCCTGCACATCCTAATTTACAAATAAATACAAAGTGGTCTATGGGCATGATTCAGGTCTGTTAGCAAAGCAAAAAAGAACACAATTGGGCAAGACCAAGCTGCACTGCAGGTGGGGCAGATATAACATGTGCAGAGAGGTTTGGATACGGCGTGTTGAAACTGAAATCTAAATTGCAGTGTAAAAATAAAGCTGTCTATCATTTGTGGGCTACATGCAAAAGCAGCCAGTATTTACCCTGCACAGAAACAATATAACCCACCCAAATCTAAATCTCTTTGCACTAGGGGTGTAACTCATACTTGGCTACTTTATTATCTTGCAGGTGGGTGACAATGGTGGTGGGGGATGCAGTCAGTTTACCTCCAATCAAAATCCCGATGGTCAAAATCCCGACACCAATTGACCGATGGTCAAAATCCCGACAAGGTCAAAATCCCGACATGGACAAAATACCGACATTCAAAATACCGACAAGGTCAAAATACCAACATGTAAAATGCCGACAGGTCAAAATACCGACATGAGTTTTTCATTGAAAGCGACTTGTCCATACTCTACCATCCCAGTGGACCTGGAGGGGGAATATAATAGTGTGCCAAGTGCAGCGAGGCACTGTGCCCGAAGCATGGCGAGCGCAGCGAGCCATGCGAGGGGACGCGGTACACTTTATATAGTGTCCATGTTGACTTATGTCGACATTCACACACACACACAAAAACATGTCGGTATTTTGACCTGTCGGCATTTTACATGTCGGTATTTTGACCTTGTCGGTATTTTAAATGTCGGTATTTTGTCCATGTCGGGATTTTGACCTTGTCGGGATTTTGACCATCGGTCAATTGGTGTCGGGATTTTGAACGTTGGGATTTTGATTGGAGGTATTTCATACCGATCCCGGTGGTGGGGTTGCATTATTAGGCCCCATTCCCTCACAGGAAAATGTAGATGATTGGCACATATTTGCATAAGGGCGGGGCCAAAATGACGTGCTTTCATAGCAACGCATCATTAGGCCCCAACCCTTCTCGAAGACTGCGGGATTCCTTGTATTTAGCTCCCCATTTTGCCCACTTCACTAGGAAGTGGGCAGGTTGCGGGAGGTGTGCCTACTCTTCCAGGACTGCGGGGGTCTGTCCTAAAAATCAGGTGTCTGACGCAGAATCCGGGAGAGTACGCAAGTATGGGGTAACTTCCAGAGACAATGGGGACTCCTGCCTCTGGGCTCCAAGCCCTGAAGGGGCACCTGCATATACAGGAGCACCTGTGTGGTTTACAGCGGGATCCAAGTGTGACAACTGCTCTTCCAACGGAGATCTGCAGCACACCCACTGCTGCCAGTGGTGCAGAGAAGGGGGAGTGGGGACTATTTACCCAGGCCTAATGAAGGGGTCCAGAGGGGGCCCAATTCCCCATCCCCCTTACAGCAGCTGCTGTGTGCTGGGCTGCAGTGTGGCCAGGGAGGCGCCTAAAGTACTATTTTACTGTCTTTTGTTTCTAAGTGTGCAGGGCCACGCCTTCCATTGCTGTTTTCCATCATTCCTTTACCTACTTCCTACCAACATAATAAAATAAATAACAAAAACATATCTGTAAAGTCCAGCAACACTTTTCCACTGAATTTAGGGGCTCATTTATCAACGAGTGATAAAACTTGTTGTGAATGATAAAACTTGTTGTGTATGATAAATGGTACTCCAGACAATCAGCTCCCAACTGTCATGTGTTCGGCTTCTGTCATGTGTTTGAAAAAGTGACAATTGGGAGCTGATTGGTTGGAGCACCGTTTATCATTAACAACAAGTCTAATCAGTCACAACAAGTTTTATCACTCGTTAATAAATGGGTTCCTTAGTTTTTGTGTTCATGACATAGTAAAGTCAATGTAACTAAACCGGACCAGTGCTCTTATACCAACCAATCAGCTTTTACTTATCGTTTTCTAGAATGTATTTGATAATTGCTATCTCAAACCTGATTGGTTGATGCATCAACCCCTAAACCTGAATTAACATTTTTGAACAAAAACAAACGTTGAACAATGGAAAGGTATTTCCTATTGGATTGTTTCTGCTGTAATTGGATGGCAATCAAGATTCAAAAAACGATATTCATTGTTTATAAAACGGTGACAAAAGGGCCTATTACCTGGAGAAGGACTAAGGGGGTCATTCAAACTAGAGATGAGCGGGTTCGGTTTCTCGGAATCCGAACCCGCCGAACTTCAGCTTTTTTTACACGGGGCCGAGCAGGCTCGGATCCTCCCGCCTTGCTCGGTTAACCCGAGCGCGCCCGAACGTCATCATCCCGCTGTCGGATTCTCGCGAGGCTCGGATTCTATCGCGAGACTCGGATTGTATATAAGGAGCCGCGCGTCGCCGCCATTTTCACACGTGCATTGAGATTGATAGGGAGAGGACGTGGCTGGCGTCCTCTCCGTTTAGAGTGACTAATAGTACTAGAGAGAGAGAGACACAAATTTTGGGGAGCATAATATAGGAGGAGTACTACTTGCTGCTGATAGTGTGACCAGTGACCAGTGCCACCAGTTTAATGAATCCGTTCTCTGCCTGAAAAAAAACGATACACAGTGTGACACAGTCACACATACCATATCTGTGCTCAGCCCAGTGTGCTGCATCATATACTGTAATATATCATTATCTGACTGCTGAGTGCTCACTGCTCACACAGCTTAATTGTGGGGGAGACTGGGGAGCAGTTATAGCAGGAGTACATATTTTAAGTACAGTGCACACTTTTGCTGCCAGAGTGCCACTGCCAGTGTGACTGACCAGTGACCACTGACCACCAGTATTGTGATTGTCTGCTGACCACCAGTATATTGTGATTGTCTGCCTGAAAAAGTTAAACACTCGTCGTGTGGTGTTTTTATAAACGCATTCTGCAGACAGTGTCCAGCAGGTCTGTCATTACATAATATATACCTGTCCGGCTGCAGTACTAGTGTGATATATATATATATATATTTTAATTTTATCTCATTATCATCCAGTCTATATTAGCAGCAGACACAGTACGGTAGTCCACGGCTGTAGCTACCTCTGTGTCGGCAGTCGCTCGTCCATCCATAATTGTATACCACCTACCCGTGGTTTATTTTTTTTTCTATCTTCTTGATACTAGTAGCTTACTTTACGAGTCTGCAGTGCTGACAGACAGTGTCCAGCAGGTCCGTCATTACATAATATATATACCTGTCCGGCTGCAGTACTAGTGTGATATATATATATATTTTAATTTTATCTCATTATCATCCAGTCTATATTAGCAGCAGACACAGTACGGTAGTCCACGGCTGTAGCTACCTCTGTGTCGGCAGTCGCTCGTCCATCCATAATTGTATACCACCTACCCGTGGTTTATTTATTTTTTCTATCTTCTTGATACTAGTAGCTTACTTTAGGAGTCTGCAGTGCTGACAGACAGTGTCCAGCAGGTCCGTCATTACATAATATATATACCTGTCCGGCTGCAGTACTAGTGATATATATATATATTTTAATTTTATCTCATTATCATCCAGTCTATATTAGCAGCAGACACAGTACGGTAGTCCACGGCTGTAGCTACTTCTGTGTCGGCAGTCGCTCGTCCATCCATAATTGTATACCACCTACCCGTGGTTTATTTTTTTTTTCTATCTTCTTGATACTAGTAGCTTACTTTAGGAGTCTGCAGTGCTGACAGACAGTGTCCAGCAGGTCCGTCATTACATAATATATATACCTGTCCGGCTGCAGTACTAGTGTGATATATATATATATTTTAATTTTATCTCATTATCATCCAGTCTATATTAGCAGCAGACACAGTACGGTAGTCCACGGCTGTAGCTACCTCTGTGTCGGCAGTCGCTCGTCCATCCATAATTGTATACCACCTACCCGTGGTTTATTTATTTTTTCTATCTTCTTGATACTAGTAGCTTACTTTAGGAGTCTGCAGTGCTGACAGACAGTGTCCAGCAGGTCCGTCATTACATAATATATATACCTGTCCGGCTGCAGTACTAGTGTGATATATATATATATTTTAATTTTATCTCATTATCATCCAGTCTATATTAGCAGCAGACACAGTACGGTAGTCCACGGCAGTAGCTACCTCTGTGTCGGCAGTCGCTCGTCCATCCATAATTGTATACCACCTACCCGTGGTTTATTTGTTTTTTTCTATCTTCTTGATACTAGTAGCTTACTTTAGGAGTCTGCAGTGCTGACAGACAGTGTCCAGCAGGTCCGTCATTACATAATATATATACCTGTCCGGCTGCAGTACTAGTGTGATATATATATATATTTTAATTTTATCTCATTATCATCCAGTCTATATTAGCAGCAGACACAGTACGGTAGTCCACGGCTGTAGCTACCTCTGTGTCGGCAGTCGCTCGTCCATCCATAATTGTATACCACCTACCCGTGGTTTATTTATTTTTTCTATCTTCTTGATACTAGTAGCTTACTTTAGGAGTCTGCAGTGCTGACAGACAGTGTCCAGCAGGTCCGTCATTACATAATATATATACCTGTCCGGCTGCAGTACTAGTGATATATATATATATATTTTAATTTTATCTCATTATCATCCAGTCTATATTAGCAGCAGACACAGTACGGTAGTCCACGGCTGTAGCTACCTCTGTGTCGGCAGTCGCTCGTCCATCCATAATTGTATACCACCTACCCGTGGTTTATTTTTTTTTTCTATCTTCTTGATACTAGTAGCTTACTTTAGGAGTCTGCAGTGCTGACAGACAGTGTCCAGCAGGTCCGTCATTACATAATATATATACCTGTCCGGCTGCAGTACTAGTGTGATATATATATATATTTTAATTTTATCTCATTATCATCCAGTCTATATTAGCAGCAGACACAGCACGGTAGTCCACGGCTGTAGCTACCTCTGTGTCGGCAGTCGCTCGTCCATCCATAATTGTATACCACCTACCCGTGGTTTATTTTTATTTTTTCTATCTTCTTGATACTAGTAGCTTACTTTAGGAGTCTGCAGTGCTGACAGACAGTGTCCAGCAGGTCCGTCATTACATAATATATATACCTGTCCGGCTGCAGTACTAGTGTGATATATATATATATTTTAATTTTATCTCATTATCATCCAGTCTATATTAGCAGCAGACACAGTACGGTAGTCCACGGCTGTAGCTACCTCTGTGTCGGCAGTCGCTCGTCCATCCATAAGTATACTAGTATCCATCCATCTCCATTGTTTACCTGAGGTGCCTTTTAGTTGTGCCTATTAAAATATGGAGAACAAAAATGTTGAGGTTCCAAAATTAGGGAAAGATCAAGATCCACTTCCACCTCGTGCTGAAGCTGCTGCCACTAGTCATGGCCGAGACGATGAAATGCCAGCAACGTCGTCTGCCAAGGCCGATGCCCAATGTCATAGTACAGAGCATGTAAAATCCAAAACACCAAATATCAGTAAAAAAAGGACTCAAAAATCTAAAATAAAATTGTCGGAGGAGAAGCGTAAACTTACCAATATGCCATTTACCACACGGAGTGGCAAGGAACGGCTGAGGCCCTGGCCTATGTTCATGGCTAGTGGTTCAGCTTCACATGAGGATGGAAGCACTCAGCCTCTCGCTAGAAAAATGAAAAGACTCAAGCTGGCAAAAGCACCGCAAAGAACTGTGCGTTCTTCGAAATCCCAAATCCACAAGGAGAGTCCAATTGTGTCGGTTGCGATGCCTGACCTTCCCAACACTGGACGTGAAGAGCATGCGCCTTCCACCATTTGCACGCCCCCTGCAAGTGCTGGAAGGAGCACCCGCAGTCCAGTTCCTGATAGTCAGATTGAAGATGTCAGTGTTGAAGTACACCAGGATGAGGAGGATATGGGTGTTGCTGGCGCTGGGGAGGAAATTGACAAGGAGGATTCTGATGGTGAGGTGGTTTGTTTAAGTCAGGCACCCGGGGAGACACCTGTTGTCCGTGGGAGGAATATGGCCGTTGACATGCCTGGTGAAAAGACCAAAAAAATCAGCTCTTCGGTGTGGAAGTATTTCAACAGAAATGCGGACAACATTTGTCAAGCCGTGTGTTGCCTTTGTCAAGCTGTAATAAGTAGGGGTAAGGACGTTAACCACCTCGGAACATCCTCCCTTATACGTCACCTGCAGCGCATTCATAATAAGTCAGTGACAAGTTCAAAAACTTTGGGCGACAGCGGAAGCAGTCCACTGACCAGTAAATCCCTTCCTCTTGTAACCAAGCTCACGCAAACCACCCCACCAACTCCCTCAGTGTCAATTTCCTCCTTCCCCAGGAATGCTAATAGTCCTGCAGGCCATGTCACTGGCAATTCTGACGAGTCCTCTCCTGCCTGGGATTCCTCCGATGCATCCTTGCGTGTAACGCCTACTGCTGCTGGCGCTGCTGTTGTTGCTGCTGGGAGTCGATGGTCATCCCAGAGGGGAAGTCGTAAGCCCACTTTTACTACTTCCACCAAGCAATTGACTGTCCAACAGTCCTTTGCGAGGAAGATGAAATATCACAGCAGTCATCCTGTTGCAAAGCGGATAACTGAGGCCTTGACAACTATGTTGGTGTTAGACGTGCGTCCGGTATCCGCCGTTAGTTCACAGGGAACTAGACAATTTCTTGAGGTAGTGTGCCCCCGTTACCAAATACCATCTAGGTTCCACTTCTCTAGGCAGGCGATACCGAGAATGTACACGGACGTCAGAAAAAGACTCACCAGTGTCCTAAAAAATGCAGTTGTACCCAATGTCCACTTAACCACGGACATGTGGACAAGTGGAGCAGGGCAGGGTCAGGACTATATGACTGTGACAGCCCACTGGGTAGATGTATGGACTCCCGCCGCAAGAACAGCAGCGGCGGCACCAGTAGCAGCATCTCGCAAACGCCAACTCTTTCCTAGGCAGGCTACGCTTTGTATCACCGGTTTCCAGAATACGCACACAGCTGAAAACCTCTTACGGCAACTGAGGAAGATCTTCGCGGAATGGCTTACCCCAGTTGGACTCTCCTGTGGATTTGTGGCATCGGACAACGCCAGCAATATTGTGTGTGCATTAAATATGGGCAAATTCCAGCACGTCCCATGTTTTGCACATACCTTGAATTTGGTGGTGCAGAATTTTTTAAAAAACGACAGGGGCGTGCAAGAGATGCTGTCGGTGGCCAGAAGAATTGTGGGACACTTTCGGCGTACAGGCACCACGTACAGAAGACTGGAGCAACACCAAAAACGCCTGAACCTGCCCTGCCATCATCTGAAGCAAGAAGTGGTAACGAGTTGGAATTCAACCCTATATATGCTTCAGAGGTTGGAGGAGCAGCAAAAGGCCATTCAAGCCTATACAATTGAGCACGATATAGGAGGTGGAATGCACCTGTCTCAAGCGCAGTGGAGAATGATTTCAACGTTGTGCAAGGTTCTGCTGCCCTTTGAACTTGCCACACGTGAAGTCAGTTCAGACACTGCCAGCCTGAGTCAGGTCATTCCCCTCATCAGGCTTTTGCAGAAGAAGCTGGAGACATTGAAGGAGGAGCTAACACGGAGCGATTCCGCTAGGCATGTGGCACTTGTGGATGGAGCCCTTAATTCGCTTAACAAGGATTCACGGGTGGTCAATCTGTTGAAATCAGATCACTACATTTTGGCCACCGTGCTCGATCCTAGATTTAAAACCTACCTTGGATCTCTCTTTCCGGCAGACACAAGTCTGCTGGGGTTCAAAGACCTGCTGGTGAGAAAATTGTCAAGTCAAGCGGAACGCGACCTGTCAACATCTCCTCCTTCACATTCTCCCGCAACTGGGGGTGCGAGGAAAAGGCTCAGAATTCCGAGCCCACCCGCTGGCGGTGATGCAGGGCAGTCTGGAGCGACTGCTGATGCTGACATCTGGTCCGGACTGAAGGACCTGACGATTACGGACATGTCGTCTACTGTCACTGCATATGATTCTCTCCCCATTGAAAGAATGGTGGAGGATTATATGAGTGACCGCATCCAAGTAGGCACGTCAGACAGTCCGTACTTATACTGGCAGGAAAAAGAGGCAATTTGGAGGCCCTTGCACAAACTGGCTTTATTCTACCTAAGTTGCCCTCCCACAAGTGTGTACTCCGAAAGAGTGTTTAGTGCTGCCGCTCACCTTGTCAGCAATCGGCGTACGAGGTTACTTCCAGAAAATGTGGAGAAGATGATGTTCATTAAAATAAATTATAATCAATTCCTCCGTGGAGACATTGACCAGCAGTAATTGCCTCCACAAAGTACACAGGGAGCTGAGATGGTGGATTCCAGTGGGGACGAATTGATCATCTGTGAGGAGGGGGATGTACACGGTGATATATCGGAGGATGATGATGAGGTGGACATCTTGCCTCTGTAGAGCCAGTTTGTGCAAGGAGAGATTAATTGCTTCTTTTTTGGTGGGGGTCCAAACCAACCCGTCATTTCAGTCACAGTCGTGTGGCAGACCCTGTCACTGAAATGATGGGTTGGTTAAAGTGTGCATGTCCTGTTTATACAACATAAGGGTGGGTGGGAGGGCCCAAGGACAATTCCATCTTGCACCTCTTTTTTCTTTAATTTTTCTTTGCGTCATGTGCTGTTTGGGGAGTGTTTTTTGGAAGGGCCATCCTGCGTGACACTGCAGTGCCACTCCTAGATGGGCCAGGTGTTTGTGTCGGCCACTAGGGTCGCTTAGCTTACTCACACAGCTACCTCATTGCGCCTCTTTTTTTCTTTGCATCATGTGCTGTTTGGGGAGTGTTTTTTGGAAGGGCCATCCTGCGTGACACTGCAGTGCCACTCCTAGATGGGCCAGGTGTTTGTGTCGGCCACTAGGGTCGCTTAGCTTACTCACACAGCTACCTCATTGCGCCTCTTTTTTTCTTTGCGTTATGTGCTGTTTGGGGAGTGTTTTTTGGAAGGGCCATCCTGCGTGACACTGCAGTGCCACTCCTAGATGGGCCAGGTGTTTGTGTCGGCCACTAGGGTCGCTTAGCTTAGTCACACAGCTACCTCATTGCGCCTCTTTTTTTCTTTGCGTCATGTGCTGTTTGGGGAGTGTTTTTTGAAAGGGCCATCCTGCGTGACACTGCAGTGCCACTCCTAGATGGGCCAGGTGTTTGTGTCGGCCACTAGGGTCGCTTAGCTTACTCACACAGCTACCTCATTGCGCCTCTTTTTTTCTTTGCGTCATGTGCTGTTTGGGGAGTGTTTTTTGAAAGGGCCATCCTGCGTGACACTGCAGTGCCACTCCTAGATGGGCCAGGTGTTTGTGTCGGCCACTAGGGTCGCTTAGCTTACTCACACAGCTACCTCATTGCGCCTCTTTTTTTCTTTGCGTCATGTGCTGTTTGGGGAGTGTTTTTTGGAAGGGCCATCCTGCGTGACACTGCAGTGCCACTCCTAGATGGGCCAGGTGTTTGTGTCGGCCACTAGGGTCGCTTAGCTTACTCACACAGCTACCTCATTGCGCCTCTTTTTTTCTTTGCGTCATGTGCTGTTTGGGGAGTGTTTTTTGGAAGGGCCATCCTGCGTGACACTGCAGTGACACTCCTAGATGGGCCAGGTGTTTGTGTCGGCCACTAGGGTCGCTTAGCTTACTCACACAGCTACCTCATTGCGCCTCTTTTTTTCTTTGCGTCATGTGCTGTTTGGGGAATGTTTTTTGGAAGGGCCATCCTGCGTGACACTGCAGTGCCACTCCTAGATGGGCCAGGTGTTTGTGTCGGCCACTAGGGTCGCTTAGCTTAGTCATCCAGCGACCTCGGTGCAAATTTTAGGACTAAAAATAATATTGTGAGGTGTGAGGTATTCAGAATAGACTGAAAATGAGTGGAAATTATGGTTTTTGAGGTTAATAATACTTTGGGATCAAAATGACCCCCAAATTCTATGATTTAAGCTGTTTTTTAGTGTTTTTTGAAAAAAACACCCGAATCCAAAACACACCCGAATCCGACAAAAAAAATTCGGTGAGGTTTTGCCAAAACGCGGTCGAACCCAAAACACGGCCGCGGAACCGAACCCAAAACCAAAACACAAAACCCGAAAAATTTCAAGTGCACATCTCTAATTCAAACCCGGTCGCTAGGCTGCGTTTTCGAACAGCGGGCGATCAGGTCTAAACTGCGCATGCGTATACACCGCAATGTGCAGGCGCAGCACACAGGTACAAAGCGGATCCCCGCTCAGTGATGGGTTTGTGCGAAGAATCCATTCGCACAGTCGATCGCAAAGAGATTGACAGGAAGAAGGCGTTTGTGGGTGTCAACTGACCATTTTCTGGGAGTGTGTGGAAAAACGCAGGCGTGTCCATGTGTTTGCAGGGCAGGTGTCTGACGTTAATTCCGGTCCCGGACAGGCTTATGTGATCGCAGCGGCTGAGTAAGTCCTGGGCTACTCAGAGACTGCACAAAATCTGTTTGTACAGCTCTGCTACACCAGGATCTAGACTTTAATTTTAGGGGGGGGGGGCGGGGGGCGGTTTCGGAATCATGGCTCCTCCATTCAACTCATGGCTCCTCCCACGTTGCTATGCCCCTCCCATTTTCAATATTGAAAAAGAAAGAGAGCAAAAGAAAGAGATGGGGAGAAAAAGTGTTTTGAGAGAAAGAAAGAGGGAGAGGTGAGACAGAGAGGGAGGGTGAGAGATAAGGTTGCGTGAAACGGGGGGGGGGTGAAGGAGATGGTTGAAAGAGTGAGAGGGGGGTGGGGTAGAGAGAGCAGGGCAGAGGGGGAGGGAGGGGACAGAGAAAGAGATAATATGAGAGAGAAAGAAAGAGCAAAAGAGAGAGAGAGAGAGAGAGAGAGAGAGAGAGAAGGTGGTGAGAAAGAGGGGACGAGGGAAAGAAAGGAGAATGGGTGAGAGAGAGAGAGGAGGTACAGGTGGCACTGTGTACCATGCCGTGCCCCTACCCCTGATACAAACGTCAGTGTGTGTGTGTGTGTGTGTGTGTGTGTGTGTGTGTGTGTGTGTCCTCAGTACAAGCAGCACTGTGTACCTTGGGTAGCAGTAGGTCCCCCTTCTCATCAGCGCTGGCTGCAGCAGGTCCCCTCTTCTGGTTTTTGTGGGATTTGTGGGTTTTTGTTGGGCAACAGCATCAGAGAGGGAAAGAAAAAGTGAGAGGATGGACTGGATTGGCTGGCACCCTAACCTTGCTAGTACTGCACTATTACATCCCAGTCACCACACACATACACACACACACACACACACACACAGCTTATTACATCCCAGTCACCACACACATACACACACACACACACACACACACACACAGCTTATTACATCCCAGTCACCACACACATACACACACAGCTTATTACATCCCAGTCACCACACACATACACACACACACAGCTTATTACATCCCAGTCACCACACACATACACACACACACAGCTTATTACATCCCAGTCACCACACACATACACACACACAGCTTATTACATCCCAGTCACCACACACATACACACACACACACACACAGCTTATTACATCCCAGTCACCACACACACACACACACACACACACACACACACAGCTTATTACATCCCAGTCACCACACACACACACACACACACACACACACACACACACACACACACACAGCTTATTACATCCCAGTCACCACACACACACACACACAGCTTATTACATCCCAGTCACCACACACACACACACACACACACACATACACAGCTTATTACATCCCAGTCACCACACACACACACACACAGCTTATTACATCCCAGTCACCACACACACACACACACACACACACACACACACACACAGCTTATTACATCCCAGTCACCACACACACACACACACACACACACACACACACAGCTTATTACATCCCAGTCACCACATACACACACACACACACACCTTATTACATCCCAGTCACCACACACACACACACACACACACAGCTTATTACATCCCAGTCACCACACACACACACACACAGCTTATTACATCCCAGTCACCACACACACACACACACACAGCCTATTACATCCCAGTCACCACACACATATACACACAGCCTATTACCCCCAAGTCACCACACACACAAGCACATACATGCACGCAGCCTATTACATCCAAGTCACCACACACCCACGGACACAGCCTATTACATCCCAGTCACCACACACACACACACACACACACACACAGCCTATTACATCCCAGTCACCACACACACACACAGCCTATTACATCCCAGTCACCACACACACACGGACACAGCTTATTACATCCCAGTCACCACACACACACACACACACACACACACACACACACACAGCCTATTACATCCCAGTCACCACACACACACACACAGCCTATTACATCCCAGTCAACACACACACACGCACACAGCCTATTACATCCCAGTCACCACACACACACGGACACAGCCTATTACATCCCAGTCACCACACACACACGCACACAGCCTATTACATCCCAGTCACCACACACACACGGACACAGCCTATTACATCCCAGTCACCACACACACACACAGCCTATTACATCCCAGTCACCACACACACAGCCTATTACATCCCAGTCACCACACACACACGCACACAGCCTATTACATCCCAGTCACCACACACACACACGCACACAGCCTATTACATCCCAATCACCACACACACACATATACGCACGCGCGCACACACAGCCTATTATATCCCAGTCACCACACACACACTCTTAACCTATTACATTCCAGTCACCACACAGACACGCACACAGCCTAGTACATCCCAGTCACCACACACATATACACACACACACACACACAGGAACACACACACACACACACACACACACAGCCTGTTACACCCCAAGTCAACACACACAGCCTGTCCCCTTCAGTCACCACCCTCCACACAAACCCATACATACATATAACCCAAATGAGGCTCCAGGTCCCCAAAGAGGGAAGCAGGGAGGGGACGGGCCACACAGAGACGATCACCTGACCCCAGCCAAAGTCTGGGGCATGACCTAATCACGGATCCCCGTGGACACACCCCTTTTTGTAAATCCTCATAGTATGCTGCAGGCTGGAGCCCGGGAGAGGAGGAGGCGGCTATGGGCTGGAGTAAAGGATCTGCCCACTGTGCCCAGCACCAGCAGAAGTCAGGTATCTGCTAGTCATGGGCAAAGTGATTCACTGAACTGAGTTGAGACACATGACTCAGTTCAGTGAAGTGTCTCGAGTCAGTGTCTCGGCACATGAGTCATGACTAGAGATGTGCACTTGAAATTTTTCGGGTTTTGTGTTTTGGTTTTGGGTTCGGTTCCGCGGCCGTGTTTTGGGTTCGACCGCGTTTTGGCAAAACCTCACCGAATTTTTTTTGTCGGATTCGGGTGTGTTTTGGATTCGGGTGTTTTTTTCAAAAAACACTAAAAAACAGCTTAAATCATAGAATTTGGGGGTCATTTTGATCCCAAAGTATTATTAACCTCAAAAACCATAATTTCCACTCATTTTCAGTCTATTCTGAATACCTCACACCTCACAATATTATTTTTAGTCCTAAAATTTGCACCGAGGTCGCTGGATGACTAAGCTAAGCGACCCTAGTGGCCGACACAAACTCCGGGCCCATCTAGGAGTGGCACTGCAGTGTCACGCAGGATGGCCCTTCCAAAAAACACTCCCCAAACAGCACATGATGCAAAGAAAAAAAGTGGCGCAATGAGGTAGCTGAGTGAGTAAGATAAGCGACCCTAGTGGCCGACACAAACACCGGGCCCATCTAGGAGTGGCATTGCAGTGTCACGCAGGATGGCCCTTCCAAAAAACACTCCCCAAACAGCACATGACGCAAAGAAAAAAAGAGGCGCAATGAGGTAGCTGTGTGAGTAAGATAAGCGACCCTAGTGGCCGACACAAACACCGGGCCCATCTAGGAGTGGCACTGCAGTGTCACGCAGGATGGCCCTTCCAAAAAACACTCCCCAAACAGCACATGACGCAAAGAAAAAAAGAGGCGCAATGAGGTAGCTGTGTGAGTAAGATAAGCGACCCTAGTGGCCGACACAAACACCGGGCCCATCTAGGAGTGGCACTGCAGTGTCACGCAGGATGGCCCTTCCAAAAAACACTCCCCAAACAGCACATGACGCAAAGAAAAAAAGAGGCGCAATGAGGTAGCTGTGTGAGTAAGATAAGCGACCCTAGTGGCCGACACAAACACCTGGCCCATCTAGGAGTGGCACTGCAGTGTCACGCAGGATGGCCCTTCCAAAAAACACTCCCCAAACAGCATATGACGCAAAGAAAAAAAGAGGCGCAATGAGGTAGCTGTGTGAGTAAGATAAGCGACCCTAGTGGCCGACACAAACACCGGGCCCATCTAGGAGTGGCACTGCAGTGTCACGCAGGATGACCCTTCCAAAAAACACTCCCCAAACAGCACATGACGCAAAGAAAAAAAGAGGCGCAATGAGGTAGCTGTGTGAGTAAGATAAGCAACCCTAGTGGCCGACACAAACACCGGGCCCATCTAGGAGTGGCACTGCAGTGTCACGCAGGATGGCCCTTCCAAAAAACACTCCCCAAACAGCACATGACGCAAAGAAAAAAAGAGGCGCAATGAGGTAGCTGTGTGAGTAAGATAAGCGACCCTAGTGGCCGACACAAACACCTGGCCCATCTAGGAGTGGCACTGCAGTGTCACGCAGGATGGCCCTTCCAAAAAACACTCCCCAAACAGCACATGACGCAAAGAAAAATTAAAGAAAAAAGAGGTGCAAGATGGAATTGTCCTTGGGCCCTCCCACCCACCCTTATGTTGTATAAACAGGACATGCACACTTTAACCAACCCATCATTTCAGTGACAGGGTCTGCCACACGACTGTGACTGAAATGACGGGTTGGTTTGGACCCCCACCAAAAAAGAAGCAATTAATCTCTCCTTGCACAAACTGGCTCTACAGAGGCAAGATGTCCACCTCATCATCATCCTCCGATATATCACCGTGTACATCCCCATCCTCACAGATTATCAATTCGTCCCCACTGGAATCCACCATCTCAGCTCCCTGTGTCCTTTGTGGAGGCAATTGCTGCTGGTCAATGTCTCCACGGAGGAATTGATTATAATTCATTTTAATGAACATCATCTTCTCCACATTTTCTGGAAGTAACCTCGTACGCCGATTGCTGACAAGGTGAGCGGCGGCACTAAACACTCTTTCGGAGTACACACTTGTGGGAGGGCAACTTAGGTAGAATAAAGCCAGTTTGTGCAAGGGCCTCCAAATTGCCTCTTTTTCCTGCCAGTATAAGTACGGACTGTGTGACGTGCCTACTTGGATGCGGTCACTCATATAATCCTCCACCATTCTTTCAATGGGGAGAGAATCATATGCAGTGACAGTAGACGACATGTCCGTAATCGTTGACAGGTCCTTCAGTCCGGACCAGATGTCAGCATCAGCAGTCGCTCCAGACTGCCCTGCATCACCGCCAGCGGGTGGGCTCGGAATTCTGAGCCTTTTCCTCGCACCCCCAGTTGCGGGAGAATGTGAAGGAGGAGATGTTGACAGGTCGCGTTCCGCTTGACTTGACAATTTTCTCACCAGCAGGTCTTTGAACCCCAGCAGACTTGTGTCTGCCGGAAAGAGAGATCCAAGGTAGGTTTTAAATCTAGGATCGAGCACGGTGGCCAAAATGTAGTGCTCTGATTTCAACAGATTGACCACCGTGAATCCTTGTTAAGCGAATTAAGGGCTCCATCCACAAGTCCCACATGCCTAGCGGAATCGCTCCGTGTTAGCTCCTCCTTCAATGTCTCCAGCTTCATCTGCAAAAGCCTGATGAGGGGAATGACCTGACTCAGGCTGGCAGTGTCTGAACTGACTTCACGTGTGGCAAGTTCAAAGGGCAGCAGAACCTTGCACAACGTTGAAATCATTCTCCACTGCGCTTGAGACAGGTGCATTCCACCTCCTATATCGTGCTGAATTGTATAGGCTTGAATGGCCTTTTGCTGCTCCTCCAACCTCTGAAGCATATATAGGGTTGAATTCCACCTCGTTACCACTTCTTGCTTCAGATGATGGCAGGGCAGGTTCAGGCGTTTTTGGTGTTGCTCCAGTCTTCT